>NW_009630538.1:83543-107714 GCF_000690535.1 Cariama cristata
ATGTCCTCTGCAGCCCCATCGAGGCTTAGCGCAGACCTTTCAAGCTGCGATATAACTCCGTTATCAAACTATGCAGGGGTAGATGTTGCTGGAGATGCTGCTCAGTCGCTCTCACAGCACAGGACCATGAACACATAAAGAGGTGCTAAAGGGATGGCAGTGACCATTTTGGTCCCTCCAGTAAACCTGCACATGCTGAGAGACAAAAATGTGCTCCTTGTACAACATTGCTCCATGTAGCTTTCTTTTCCTGGGATCCGGTTTCACCTGTGCTAAATATACATAGCTCCATTTCTACAAAGAGTCGCACTGTTGGAAACTACTAGCACGCACAGGTTTAAAATCATATAAATATGTCCAATGTTTAAAAATTACTTTCCTTCTCTATGCTTTTCTAAAGCTCTCACTATTTTCAGATCCTCTGCACAATTTTGAGATATGGTCTATACAGGCCATCATTAAGAATTAAATCTGTCTCTCTTCTTAGGATAAGCATGAAGCAACTGTCACAGCAATTAAGTTAGAAGGTCAAATTCAGAGCTTCCCTCAAAACTGCCGCAAGCTCACTTCCTCGGTATTTCTACTTTGTACGTGTTATTGCCACTAATACTCGCTCCGGAATCAAAACTGGGCAAACATGTGGAGTGGCTACTGCCAGGTTGAAGAATATGTATAGATTTGTGGGTTATTTCCAGATCCCATAGTACTGACTTGTATTTGCACGTGAAGCCCTCCCTGGAAGCGAGTTTCCTCGGATGCAGTTATACATCTGGGTCAATGAGAGCGGGTACACTTATTAAAAGCTTGCCACTTAATAAAAGAGGTTTGTGAAAGCTGTGCAGAGCCAAGAAATTGTTCAGTGTTATCTTGCGGTATTTTCTAGAGAAGTTATGAACATACTTGAGCTATCTAACACTGCTTAGATCATCTTCCTGTTGGAAATTACTCAGGCAATCGTATCATAAAACCTTCACTTAAAGCATTATCTACAGCTTTTTGCCTCACGCTCTATAAAGATAACTAAAAGTAAATAGTTATTGTCACACGTCAGATGTTATCCCACAGCACACATTTCTCACCAGCACACATTGTGTTTAATTGCAGGGCTAAAGCTTTTCCTTTTCCTCTCTTCTTCTTAATATATTTTGCATACTTATGTAATGCTTTAATAAGCAACCTTTCCTTCTACTGTAAAAACACGAGACAGAAAAGATGACAGAAAAATAAAAGGGGAAATGCATATAATTTCTGTCATCTTCTAAACGGAGAGCATTTTCATTAAAACCGACAGGCTGTCAGCTGTGACAAAGCCAAAGTGTTGAGCGTTCTGCCTTCTGTACTTCAAAAAGAGTTTAGAAATGCACCAGGATGGGGATCGACAAGCTCTTATTGCCCTGTTGATCTAGGGGAGTGCTTTCTTCTTGAGGCGCATTTAATTTAATCGCTCTTGCTTTGCTGTAACAAAGTCTAATTTTTTTGACTCACCTACTTAATATGCGAAATAAGGAGGTATTTTTTTTAAATGGAACACCCTTTCAGATAAACTGAAGCTCTTTGTTTGTTTGGCTGTTAGCAGGTTTCAAGGAAGGAAGACAGAGAAGCCTTCTTCACAACAATTAAAAAGAACACTGTCAAAATATAGTTCATAATTCCCATTTATTATTCCTCCTCAGTAGTGTTTGTATTAATGCCTTGAAAACTTGATTATAATAATTTCAGCACCTGATTTTCAGAGACATTGAAAGCTTACATCTTTTTTAGCTTTCAATGCTTGGTGCCTTTGAAAACCTGGTCCAATATCTGTAGTATGTATTTCATTCAAAGTGTTCAAAGGACGTTAGGAACCCTTATTACCTTTTGCCTTGGTGAGGCAGGCAAGCATAGTAACATAATACTATTTAAAATTTAAATGTTTTACAGAGAAGCTTACTGAGATATGTGGATCAATGTACGCAAGTCAGTGCAAAAACAGGGAATGGAATCCATAATTCGTTCCGCAACATCCCATCTGTCATTAATACACAACTTTGCCTCTCTGCAAGACTGAAAAAAAAAAATAATGTAGAGATTCAAGGACTAGAAAGACCATTAGAGTAATTTATTCTCACCTCTCGTGCCTCACCCATTAACTCCTGCACCAAGTCCGTATCTGGAAGTTAAGCTATAGCTTTTTTAAAAAGACATTAGTCATGATTAAAGATTTCTTGTAAGCAAAGAGCATGTGATACCCCTGGGTAAATTATTTCGATGGTTAATTACTCTCACTTTTGAAAGTTAGTGTATTGTTTGTGGTCTATCTGGCTTTGACCCCAGCTGTTGGATCTCACTGTGCCTTCATTAAAGATTTCCTCCGCAGTCAGAAATCTTTTGCCTATTTAAGTACTTACAGAACATGAGGAAATTACCTCTTAAACTATCTTTCTCCCTAATTAGTTACACAGATTGAACTTCCTAAATCATTTACTGTGAATTATTCATGTCTTGAAATATTCCTGTAGATTTTTCCCAACATCTTAACAACTTTTTGAAGTTCTTTTTCAAGTGTGGATCATGCACATAAATTCAGTAATGGTTCTGGTAACAGTGAATGAAAAATGTCATCACTCTCCTCCATACAAATTTTCCTTCCACTTACGCACCCATAAGTGGTCCTCTTATAAGTAGTCCTCTTATCAATGCTAACTTGCTCCAGTTGTTCGTTGCAAATTGTGATCTCCTAGAGAATAGATTTCCCCCATTCTGTAGATGCAACCTATTATCTGTCTGTCTTGACACTAGAATTGGCTGTATGAAAAACTACATACTCATCTCAGACCTCTTTATCACACAATCCAATCTCCCTACGCAACTCACCAAGCCATATCATCATTTGCCATTACACCAACATTTGAACGGTTTGCATAATTTATCAACATGTCTTTCCTTAACTAATTTTCATTCATTAATTGAAACTTGAAATTTCTGTCTTCACATTATCAAACCACTTGATTTGAAGATACTTATTTCAAAGTAGTAAGACCCTGAAGAAAACAAACAGGGAAGAGGGGGAGGAAACTGCGTCGTACCTGGGCATGACCAACCTGAACCAAGGGCCCTGAATCCCATGACATTTTAGAAACACACCCCTCATTTTACTATCTGCTGACTAGTGCCCTAAATAACCTAGTGACTTCTTTAAAGTTGAGCTGCATTAGCATATCGTGTGTTCGTTTCTCTAAGTGAGAAGAGGTCACATTAACAATTATGAAATTGTTCTTATGTAAGGTTTTTTATGCTTTCCATTAGACTGTATAATATCAGAGATTAAAATAAAATTTTACAGGTCTGAGTAATAAGTTAAAATAATTCTGTTTAGGTTTCCTATGTGAAATTGTTCTCATGTATAATTCATAAGAAAATGTGAACACTTTCCTGTCGAATTAGTGCATAATATTCTTGTATGAAAATGAGAATATTTTAAAACTGTAACATTAACTACTCTTTTATCATGTCCTTTTCCCCCAGCACGCTGCTAGTCTTTAAATAGGGGTAATGTTATCCTTAAGATGGTTTAAAAAATCATATTTGATTTTCACTTTGTTGGAAACACATCTAACGGCATTCTGTTATTGCAGTCTAAATTGGGTTGATAGAAATTAAGAGAACAGATGGCTCTTCTAATCGTGTGCCAAATGACAATATAGAACAAATAAACTTTTATCAGCTGTACTTGTTAGCTCCACTGGATCGAACTGCTCCTGCTAAGCAAGTTTCTAGTGTGACCCGTGCATGCAAGGGGAGAAACCTCCCCACAGAGCCAAAGTGGAGAGTAACCTATCACTCAGTTTTATAGCACTGCTACAACATCATTCTCCAAGCAAAATAATCTGCTGCTCTGGGCGTGGAAAATGTGCCAGAAGCAGCCATGCTTCAACTGTGCCCTGAAGTCACAGTCCTGCGAACACTTTCGATACACAAACCAAAGATTAGATGAGGGAAGAGAGGCGTGTAAGGAGGTAAGGATTTCACTTTTCCAAGCACCACTCACATAATGTACCCAACCTACACGAGACACCTGGGGTGTCGCTCACAGTAGGTGGTGCAGATGGTCAAAACATGACTACGCTCCTCTGAGCAGCACAACCTCCCCCCGGAGATGTAGCCAAGCTCACAGGCCCTACTAGCAGACCTTACAGAGGATAAAACTGGGGTTTTTTTTTTAGCTCCACATATTCCCTCAGCTGTGAGGCCGACCAATTGCTCCCTGCCGACGGCCCCTCTCCCTGGCTGGGACACAGCCTGCAGCTGACTGCCGGGAGACCAGGAGCGGGAGGGAAGCCACAGCACTGCCCTACAGCCCAAGGGCAATCAACTTCCATAATCAATTACAGGGAAATTAGCCCTCCCTGGTGTTACCAACTCCACCCTTCAGGCACATCTGCTGAAGAACCAAATACTTATTTGTGTTACAGGCCTGGTTATTTGCGTTGCACGGCCTGGTCTTTGTCTCTCGTTGATCTAAGTTTTGATAACTGGAGAGGCCACCACGAGCGTTGACTCAGTTTCTGGGAGAAAAATTCAATGGCAAAGCTTCTCAAGGGCCACCACAGTAGGATGTTACTCATGAGGAATTAAGGTATTTGATCTTCCTAGTTTTTTCCTGATGCAAGGAAAGAAATAATCACCAAAGCCCCAGGAGTGGTTGTCTGAGGCAGAGGAGGCTGCTGCCGCATTGGATCTCCTGTTCCAGGCTCTTCAAAGCTCGCAGAGATGTATCTCTGTCATAAGACTGAGCATGCAGGTCTGAAGTTTTCTTCAGTTCCACAACAGCCAGAGTTTTCCCTTTTCCTTCTGTTCCCCCCCACCCCGCCCCGAATTAAATTTGAGAATTTATAAAACAAGCCAGCAGCCTCACATGAGGCATTTTTCTATTTTATGTAGGCACGTAATCTGTTTTGAGTTCATTAAAAAATAACTGAGGTTATTTCTCTGTAAAGAGTTAATGATGTTTATAAACATTTTCAATCCGATGGCCTGACATGGTTCCAGTTGTAACACAGACGGATTCTTAACTTTGCAAAATTTTTATAGAACTGATAGCTCAAAACTAAGACAGATCTTTTCTTACAATGTCATTCTTTACTCCCCTTACCTCTTCTACCTCAGTCATCTCCCTCCTCAAGAAACATTTATTTTGGTGACAGCTCAGTCTGAATCAGAGGACACAAGTAAATCTGTTAGGGATCAGGTCACCCTGCCCCTCGGCCAGCGGAGGTCAGAGCTGCTCAACGTGTGGGAGATCCAATTCAACCAGCATCGCCATCTCTCTAAAATGCCAGGAGAGGAAAGGAGCAATGTCATGAAATATTTTTCCACTTGATCCTTGAAAGTAGAAAAGCTTAAAGAGGAAAACAGTTAACATAGGATTGCTTTTATTTTGGCACCTATATCTCCAAGGAATATTAGGGACCAACCATGTCTTTCTACTTCTCTCCAAAGAAAATGGGTTTAGTGAAATCTAGATACCGTCGTGTTTACTTCTTCGCTTACTGTCTCTTATAACTTCAGATTCTGCCACAGCTATATTTTCCAGATATCCCTTAATGTTTTGCATGCAGTATTACTAGCTAAGACAACAAACCTGCCTATTTCTTGCATATAGAACCATAAGATGAATAAAATAGAGAGAAAAAGGGAGAAAGAAACAAGGCGGGGGGGGGGGAAAGAAAAGAAGGAAGAGAGAGCGGGTGGGGGGGGGGGGGGGGGAGAAAGGAAGCGAAAAAATCCAAGAAAAATAAAGTGGAAGGGAGGAGGAGGGAAATGAAGCTTCGGTTTTGGCTTTATAAATTGAGCTGAGAGAGATTATCTGCTGAGTCAATTACAGCTTTACCATAGGAACAAGAGTTGTGGTACCGTGGTGGGTTCACATTCAGACAGGATGAGGCCCGAACACAATGCTCAGAAATCAAACAGGTCCTGAAAGCTGGTGGGATCTGTATTCATGGTTTTAGCTGCTTTAAATTCAACTGTAACATGAGTTCTTTTGTGTTTCTGTAATCACAGAATAAGGAAAGACATACGTGCATCAGTGCTATTCTATGCGCACAGCTATCATTTTCTGAATAAGTTGGGATACTAGGATAATGGCCATTCTGAAAACTAGATTGTTAGACAAATTACACAAATCAGAACACATTTTATTGCCCTCTCCATGTTTCTGAGACTGCAAAATTATATTTCATGCCAATTGTCCATACCAATTCTACTTATATTAAATACACAGTATTCAAGTTTTATAAAGGAGGAATAAATATGCTCTTTTTGTAGAAAAACATAAATAGATGCAGGACCTGTAGTTCTGTGGTCACAGACTCGGTTATGCTAATTGCTGCTACTTTATGATTGGATAGTATAAACGTGACTGATCACATAATGTTTATATTTAATTGTTCACCCTCTTAATCTTTTATGAATATATTAGGCATGAGTAGCTACAGTTATCTACCCGCTGTTGTTAACTGTCAGTCCTCCAGGATATTAAATAAAACTGCCATAAGCTTTAATACCGCAGTTTTAGATGATTTGGGTCCTTGCACACGTTGCTGTAGAAGCTGCTTTCCTTCTTTCAGCTAGAAAGAAAGCAGATAATTTTAAATCACTAGCTAGTTTTAGGGGCTCTGATTAAAGAGGATTCAGCTTTGCCCATGATATATGGAGCTGTCTGGAGGATTAAAATTTCTTCTCTCAGGCTTTTGCTGGTGCATCCCAAGTAAACACATAGCCTGCAGCTGACCAGTGGCTTAGCACAGATAAACTTATGCTTTACTCTTTACAATGTCAAGGAACATAACCCATCTCTCCTTCTATCTGCATGTAAATTTAAACACAAGCTTGTTAAGTAAAGGGAGAACCTCCATCTCCTCTGGCCTGAACAGCATTTGGTTTATGTCAACATCATCAAATGTGCACCTTAATAGTTTATAGCTTCGAAGTCATTGTCTATGCAGAATATGTACTGTTATAGCCAATATGATCAGAATAAATCACAGCCTCACATACACAGAATTACAAGTGCCACCGCCAGCACAATTATTTTGACTAACTGCAAATAATCAATATTATGCTACATTAACAAGAGCAGCTGCAGCTCTGTGGGCCCGCATGTTTAGCCACAATTATTCTGCAGGTAACTGTGAACATAATGAAGCATCTCAACCTGAAGGAACAGTTTTATGAGAAATTTAGAACAGTACCCCCTTCCCTTCATGAAAAAATCTATTCAAAGATTCACAAGACATCTGAGCATTCAGAATTTTGACTTAAGGGATAACTAGCAGACAAAGCCTCATGCGGTACGTTCTAGCATAGTATTTTCAACTAATGACTTATTTGGAGTACAAAATCAGGGAAACCTAAACAGGTTAATTTTGCATTTAGGGTAGTGACTTGGGAAGAAGATACTATCTTCCTCGATCAATTTGAAAAAGTAAACCATGCTGTCCTTTGGATAAAAATAAATATTCAAAATATTAACTGTGGGAGGAAGTAGCTCCACTAGGAATTAGAGCTAAATTAAATCATTTCCTCTGGAGACTCTTGGCCAGTCCCTTGAGGACAGAGTCCAGTGTTCAGTGAATAATTTTTAAGAGGAAGAAAAAAGCAATTAATGACTATCTTCCTTGATCAATTTGAAAAATTAAACCATGTTGTCCTTTGGATAAAAAAAATACTCAAAATATTAACTGTGGGAGGAGGTAGCTCCACTAGGAATTAGAGCTAAATTAAATCATTTCCTCTGGAGACTCTTGGCCAGTCCCTTGAGGACAGAGTCCAGTGTTCAGTGAATAATTTTTAAGAGGAAGAAAAAAGCAATTAATGACGTACATTTCTACCTTTCCAAAGAAGGCATCAGTGTTAAGTCTATGCAGTCACTTTCAACAGCTCTTTAAGAAATAAAATATTTTTTAAACTTCCCTTACCATTAGCTACATGCTAATTTTCCTCTAGAAACTTGTCCTCTATCATACACAGTAATTTCCACTCTGAACATACCCAGTTATGGAACTTAATGGGAGCCCACTTCTGTCACTGGTTTATGTTTCGCACAATGCAGGTGAGGCACAGAACCCCATTTCATGTATTTTGGGGTTTTAACTTCTTTCAGATCTGAGTACCACTCATATACTTACCATGTTTTAAAAATACTCTCCTGACAAGCTAGTCCCATCTTTTAGGACTTGATACACATTTTCCTCGGTATAGACACGTACAGAACCTTCATTGGGTTCCTATACAGCATAGCATCATCACAATTGATGAAGCAGTGTTTTAAACAGAAGAGATGAAACATCAGGATGACAGTACTAAGAGCAGAAATAGGTAAAGACTGTTTTGTACTGCATAATGAAGAAAATATCTCCTGCGGACCCTGATGCAATGAAATTACCCCATAAAGGAATACTAGAAAAATAGCAACTGAGTATCATACAAGATAAGTCACACATATAATCAACTTTGCTGGGGAAAAAAAAAAAAAAAAAACCAACACAAAACACACTGATTTTAAATTGGAATAACTGCAAGCCATGCCTGAGAATCCGATCCCAGACTGTATTGCATCATCATACAGGGATTTATCATGCATGCAGACCTCACTTTTTGTGGGTTACAAAGTTTTAGAATTCTTACAACATTTCAGTAACCAGAAACACTTTGAATGTGTGTTACATTACAATGTTGTAAGCAGATACAGCATTTCTGGGGCCCACCATTTCAGAAGGATGTGAAGGTCCTTAAATGCATCCAGAGGAGGGCAACCAGGCTTGGTGACAGGGCTGGCAGGCCTGGCCTGTGAGGAGCGGCTCGGGGCACTGCGGCTGAGGACTCTGGGCTTGTCTGGTTTGGGGAGAGGGAGGTTGAGGGGCAACCTCATCGCTGTCTACTACAGCTTCCTGAGGAGGGGATGTGGAGAGGGAGGTGCTGAGCTCTGCTCCTGGGATCCAGTGATAGAATGCGTGGGAATGGATCAAAGCTGCATCAGAGGAGGTTTGGACTGGACATTAGGAGGCATTTCTTTACCAAGCAGGTGGTCAAACCCTGGAACAGGCTTCCTAGAGAGGTGGTCAGCACCCCAAGCCTGTCAGTGGTTAAGAGACATTTGGACAACGCCCTTAATAACATGCTTTAACCTTTGGTCAGCCCTGAACTGGCCAGGCAGTTGGACCAGATGGGCATTGCAGCACCTTTCCAACTGAAATAGCCTATTCTATTCTGTTCTGTTCTATTCTATTCTATTCTAATCATGCTCTTTATTTTCTGTACTTTGTCAAGGTAGGCTCTTTGCTGACATCTTTGGCAAACTAACTTTTTAGGAATAAAAAGCATTCAGTAAATATAACTTTTCAGCATGGATTAAATTCACGGTGTGATTTATGCTGAGCATCAACTCAAGATTATGGGGCATTTCATTCCAACTTAATTTCAAAGATATATGTGAGATAAAACTAGGAAGGATGTGTAGTTCCAGACCATCTTATAAAGATTACTTTGATTCTGTACTGTTTCTTTTCTTAGATTGGCAGCACAAAAAAAATCATTATGAGTACAACAAGCGTAATTCCTTTAGAATAACTGTAAGTTAGGTTTTTTTAATTGCCTTCTCTGAACTGCTCAGAGCGCCATGGCTTGGGAGCCTTTCCAAATATCAGGAATGTTATGCTAATAGGCCCAAATACATTTCTTAGGTAATTTTCATCATTTGCCTATTTTTAATTGCTTGGGAAATTGAGGCACTGTAAAGCTAATTGATTTGCCTAATATTATCTTGTGTGTTTGTGGCAGACTTAGGAATCCTGTATCCAGGTCCTGGACTTTGAATTTAAAAGCATCCTTTCCTACTCTTTATTTTCCATGCTGTGCCTGAAGATCTGCCAGATACTATTCAACCCTTTGTGCAGGTACAAAACAAGGACACAGTTTGAATACGGAAATCTTTATGTATGAGCTAAATGTTACTACTATTCTACTAGTTCAACTGTCAGAGTGCTCACAAGTGCACGGTACCTGTTTTGTTTGCACTGTTGCTCATTTTGTATGAAGATTTCAGAAAAAATTGTTTTTAAAATATAGCCTTTTGTCAGACTAATATTTCAGGCAAGCCTGTTGTAAGCATTCTTCTGCTTTTCCTGAGCTTTTCCTCTACTTAAAGACAGAATTAGGTCTGCAAATGATGAAAAGCATCTATTTTGTTAATGTTTACAGCCCTGGTTTAGGGTTGCATTGCACCATTTATTAAGCAATGCGAGCCACTATGAGGTGTTTTTTGTATCTTTTAAATGATGAGTGTTAAGAAAACAGAGGTGTTTTAGAAAAAACTACTGCAAACTCATATTCTAAATACTAGAATTTGTCTGAAAGTCTCAGAAATTATTTTTTCCACTTCTAAAAGAAGGAGAACAGCATTAGATTAAAAAAAACCCAACGAAAGAAAAATGTCAAAGCAGACAGAGATCAGCATTGCCCGGACCCTAAGCAGTCTTCCTGAGCAGTCATTCTCTCTTTCTTTGTCAACACAGGCCATTAAAGAACATTTTGAGTCAGAGTGACCTTGCTTGTCAGCATAATATGACATTAGCTGAGATGGCCTTGACCACGCTAATAACATTTATACATGAAGATCTATATAATTGACATTTCTTGCATTCCCAGAAAATGCAAGCAGCATAAAGTTGCCTAAACAGGATTGACCTGACAGAAATGCCTACCCATGTACAGCACGTTCAGTCCATCCAAGATGCGCAGAATCTGAAGTGAGTACTTTGGACCGATGACCGGTGCAGTGCAACTGTTGTAGCGTACACAGCGCAAGTCAGACACATCCATGACCTCTTGCACAACTGCAGACGCAGAACAACGTCAGGCAACTGTACACACAGAATTTGTCTTTAAAGGATTAGCACATGGGGATAAAATACACCTTTAAGTAGAGGAGCATTATGAAACATGTGTATCTCATATATATATATATATGTGTGTGTCTCGCTTACGCCATCAGAACATGGCTTAAAAGGGATTTAAAAATCACATACCAGTGGTCTGTTGTTCTTACTTGTGCGTGACAGTTGCCTGAAAAGAGATGTGACTCCCTGTACACAGTGCTTTAAATGCATAAGGCATAAAAGTACTCTTTTTTGGACAAATTCATCTAAAGTAAGGATATTCACCCGATTTGCTTCAATGTACTTCTTTTTCCTGAGAAAAAATAGTGTAGTTTTGGGGACTTGACAATTTACGTGAGCATTCAAAAAATCCTAGTGTCACTTAGATAAGAACATTTAAAAATAATTACCCCTATTTTTCAAAAACAGGCAGCAAAAAAGTAATGAAGAAAAAGTTCTGAACTAAAACTGTTTTTCTTCTCTTTTCTTGATATTCAGCTTTAATCTGGGTACACTCTTTTATGCAGCCAATAGCTTAGGGTTGTGAACAGCCATAAATGAATCTTATAAAAAGAAAATTAATCTAGCAAAATCTGACAGCTGTGTGGCATTTATTCTAAGCAAATTCTGCATTGGTTCAATCTCTTGAGTAACTGTTATTTGGGTCAACATTATTGCTTTCATAGTTCATAGTCTTTATCTCCCAGGAGAAGGCCAATTTTTCTTCACTCCAACCCTCCTAGGCAGAGCCCCAAGAGTTTGTATCACTGACCCCAGGATTAGCATTCTACACCATGTCCACAGTCAAGACACAGCATCTCCCTCCCTAGATCATTTTCATTAAAAAGGTGGAACAGATATGCAACCCCTGTAAATTGAGCCTTGTTGACTTGACGTTCTTTCTGGAGCAAAGGGTGCACTGTACAAAGCACAGCACATTGCAGAGCAAAGAACGCAGAAGAGAAGAGAAAAAAGAAATAAATAATATCCAAAAGATCCAAAAGTCAATATACCGTGTTTCATTTCTTTTTCTTTCTGACAGTAGCATTGGCCCCAGAGTCTAGTAAGGAGCAGTTCAATAATAACGATTTAAGGCTGGTCTTCAATAGAGACTCAACAGCTGACAGCTCTTCTGTTCAAATTGACAAGAGCACAAAGCAAGGCTTGAATAATTAATTGTAAATGGTTGGATGTGATCTGATTGTGTGACCAACCTGTTACGTTGACTTGCTTTGACCTAATCTTTCAAAATGAGACATTAAAGCTGAAACTCTTCTACACTTTTTTCCTATTACCTGGCTAGCTCTTCTGTAGCGTAGTCTACAGGGTATACCCATGAGATGATAGGTGCCAAAGGAGAGATCTGATTTCACTTGGGTGGCTAGGACTCTGTACTGTAAGCCTGCCTGGTGTCCATAAAAAGTACTTTTAAATTCTACTATACAGATGCAGCCATCAAAAACACCGGGGATGGGGAAAGAAAGTGCCGTTACCAAAGGTAACAGCTATTCACTAAATAATTTCTTCCTGCCTTAAAAATCAAAAGTTAAATGGAAAGCTACCCTTTCTCACTTTATTTCTGAGATACTTTTTAGCTAACTCATCCTAGAATAATTTCCCATTTCAACAGAAGCTACAAACACCTGAGCATTCAGACACAAGCTATGCGATTAATGCCACTTCAAACATAATCTGCACATATTTTTTCAAGGGGCATAATATGTTAAAATGCATGACTTTAACACAGCATTAGCTTGTAGCTCTGATGCTGCTTTTTCTGCACCAGCAACGCTCAAGTTTCGGTGGCACAATAAACCTTTGTTTAACCACGATTCACCATACTTGGGTGACAGAAATAGGAGGCACCCAATAATTTCTGGTCGCTAAAGTTCATATAGATCTTTTAATATGAGAAGGGAGGATTGCTATTTTAGGCTGCCCGAGGTCTGGGGATGTGCAGTTAAATGGTGATTCTGTGTTTTGAAGGAGTAGTTGCCACAGTTAACTGGTAAACACTTGCTACGCTGTGCCTTGAGAAACTGAGATTTTTTCAGTGAGGAATAACAAATATTTTCTGTAAGACCCTGTTTTTTCTCTCCCTTTATTTAGACAAAATTCTCACAGAGTTTTAGTGTGTATGGGAAGGCTGACTGACTGAGGAGTGCATATTTTAAAGTCTGTTCGATAGCTAGTTGTCTGCACAACAGACATGGCTTAAATGAAACACAGTATGATTGTTCAGGACTGTCCTGGTTGTCTCACTGTA
The DNA here is from genome assembly GCF_000690535.1 of Cariama cristata. NCBI lineage: Eukaryota > Metazoa > Chordata > Aves > Cariamiformes > Cariamidae > Cariama > Cariama cristata. The sequence continues at coordinate 96,726 of NW_009630538.1, forward strand.
TTCTAGTCCCAGCTTAGTACTTGCAGTACTAACACATAGTGTGTAAAATTGAAATAGTCTCCAGTGCTTACTTATAAAAAAATCCTGTCTCTTGTTAAAAAATGACTTATGTTTAATGCCAGTACTAGCTCTTAAAAGACAGTAAGTTTTGAAGAAGAAATTGGAAAACTTGGAAGTACAACATACCTTTAGTAAGATGTTAAAATTTTAAATTACATTAATACTTCCTCATATTTAAAATAATATTCTGTGGAGAGGCATCACCTGTTCCTTACCAGACTGTACTCTGTGGTACATATCAAGAGTTGCTGGAAAAAAGTATTTTCCAAAACTTTGAGGAGCAATATTTGCTTAGATTATAACCTCAGTTAAATATTTATACATTAATCTTTAGTTTTATGTAAGAAACTATCCCATATATGCATGTGTGCACATGCATGTCCTCATGCAGGTGATAAATAATAGAAGGTCCCTCTTTATGATAAATTATGGATGAGATGTATAATATATGAACTAAAGTTAACAACGGGAAAAATCATTCAGACACAAGAAGCTGAGCGGTGGAATTCAGTGAAGCCCCACTACCTGCCGGAGAGCGGTGATGAACAATTAAAATTTTAGTTCATAAAATTAGATCTGAAGATTTCATAACTGTGCAGCTTGCTCTGCTCTGTTTATGGAAACATTTTCTATCAAAGCAACTGGAAAAAAAAGAAATATGACAAAAGTAAATCTCACTTCACTGAAATAAAGTTGAAAATTTGGCAGGATTCACGGAAGAGGTGTGAGAATGATTCGAGAGTTGGAAGCCCAGTTTTACAGTGATAGCTTTAAGAGCCAAAGGCCTTAGGTTACGAAAAAGGAGCTTATAAAGGGACATGACAGCAGCCTGAAGGATGAGAAGGAAGAGTTTTAAATTAGCAGGTCAAGACATAACAGCATACCCTATCAGAAGGTGAAAATTAAATTGATAGAGAATAGACAGAAGATGGAAAAGTTAAGCGATAAGGTATTCACAACAAATACCACAGTTCATGCAGAAATTACAAAGTGGGTACAGGAACTCTATGGTAAACTCCAGGCAGAAACACAGAAGGTTAAAACAGTTTAAAAGATTGTTTAGGAAAAAAGCAGAACATTTGTCTTTCCTATGAGAATTCGTAGACGTGTAGGAGTTTTTGCCACTTTGTTGTGGCAGAATTCAAGTGAACTGCTACTGAAACTCTGGCCCCATCATCTCCCTCTGAGCAGCCTGGCCCCTTTACGTGTGCGCCTGGAAGGCATCTGGGGAGCACAACATTACAGGGGCGGCTTCCTTCGGTTGCCTTTGGTTTCTAATTTGAATTAATCAGAATTATATAATGGAATTACCTCTTTGCACATTGCTGGACATACCTGTCCCCTTCTGTGCTAAAAAGCCTCTGACTAAAGAAATTCCTAGAATGCATGAGCAACCGTTTCTCTAACTTTATCATTACTTCTGAGTTCCTGACCAGATCGAATGTGTTGCATTCACACAAGAATATCAGAATAATCTATGCTAAAATAAAGAGGCAAGGGCTTGAAAAAGCACCACCTTTCAAGAAATAAACAGAGCAAATACCAAAAATGCACACAGTGGCAAACTTGTTTGCACAGAACAAGAATTGGTCTCAACAGTTGCCGATAGCCTGATCCAAGCATAATGTGAACCAACCATCAACCAAATGTCTTCTGAGACTTGGAGGGGTGGGGGTGAGAAATGTATGTTAATTTTAGATCCAGATCTTCTTCACAGTCTTCCTTCTAATTTCTGTAATTCCTGGTTTCAGTCTGGATAAGGACCTAATCTATCCTAGAAAAGTAGCAGAAGTACTTATGATTTCCTACTACTCATTCTTTCAGAATTATGAAAGCACGAATTTTCTTCTCAACTTAGAAGTCATTTTCATGCTAACAAAAACCTCATATTTTGCTCATTTTTTCACACTGATCTACTTCACGTTTTTGTGATCACAGATGTCTCTTTAAGAATGTGTGCAAAAACACAGTAAGAAAATACTTTGCGCTTAATTTCTTTTCTCAAAAAACATCCCTGTTGTTTGCTGTGAATATTAATTCCTAGCATTGGCCCTGGATGTGGGAAAGCTTTAATTTGAAACTATGAAATAACTCCTTTATTTTTGGTCCTTGTTATTGTGTAATAAACCTGAGAATGAAAACATTTTGGAATACAGTTTCCAGCCCAGGATTTTTCTATGCTCCTAGAGATTAGAATTAGACTGAAATTAAGAACTGAACATGTGGCCATTCAATTGCACTTTTTGGGCTTGAAGTAATTTCCGTTAAATACAGGTAAGTCGGGAACAGGTTCAGTTCTCATTAAGAATGCCAGGAACGCACACTGCAATCTTGTGCCCATAGTATCCACTTTATCAAACCATCATAATCCCAAGAGAGAGGCATAAATGTGCCACCACCTTTCTCAAATTTACTTACAAAGGCTGACAGGAGAACACACTACATGAACCCACCCTCCTTCACCTTGGCTGTGTTCCTTCCCCTCGGTTTTAAGAGCAGCGTTATTTTTTCTGTTCAACTTCAGGAGGACAAGAGCATTATTCAGGAAAACAAAGAGAAAGCTGGAAGTGAAGCTCGTTAAACTATACAATGACCATTTTCTTTTAAATTAAATAGAGGTCCATCGATTTAAAGGGATGGAGAAAGAGAGGAATATGGATGTGTTGACGGATGACAGCACAACTATGAGTTACCAGTGAGACATATCCATGAAAGAACCCAACAGGATTCTAAGATTAAACAGGTAGAGAGTTTTGGTAGACACAGGGAGGCAGTAGTACCATTGAATAAGATGTGGGCAAGAGCTCATTTAGGATATCATCTGTAATCCAAGTTGATTTTGTTCACAAAGGACATATCAAATACAGATTAAAAATCAGCTATATAAGCGCTTAGGGAAAAAGAGAACCTATTCTTTTAGAGGGGACTTAAAAAAGTTGGTTTATTTATGCTACTAAAATAAAGGTAGTAATAAATGTGTCAATAATAATATTACAGTAAATAACAAAATAAATACATTTGGATGTATATACCAGGCAAAGAGAGAGAGGAATTGTTCCTTTTAAAGAGCATTACTGGAACGAGATTTAATGGCTTTGAATTATCTGTTAATAAAACTTAGTCTAGACATTTGGAGAAGATTAGAAGAAGATTGGGAGAAGATGGAGAGCCTCCCAAAGCAGTAGGGAAATCTACTTGTTTCAAGATGGAATTGACCATGTAGCATGATCGGAAAGCTGGTGAAGTAAAGCTTTGGGCATTAAATTCAAGCAAAAACCTGGCATTTGTTAATGTTTATCAGCACTTATTGTGTCATATTTTGTTTATTCTATGACTCAGATATTCTGATCATTAGTTGTAAGGTTCAGGAGGATTTCTTCCCCCAAACTCTTCGATGGATCTACTGTCTCCTGAGCACAGAGCACGTTGCTTCCCTTTGCAGCAAGGTGATGGGCAGAAAACAACATTCTAAGGGGAAAGACTTAGAAATACCTCAAGTGCTTAGTTGACATCTGTTGTTTGCATGCTCAGGATTAAAAACAGTCTCTTAATTTGGGAACAACGAAGAATTATGATACCAACCAGACTGGCAAGGCCCTCTGAACTTTTTACTTTGGTCACTTGGAAGTTTTTTTATGAGAGTGCTATCCTGCCACTGGAGAGTTGTAGGACATCGTTTTTTCATCCCTCCTCTTCATTGTGTCATACTGTTTGAGGTTGGTAGGGGTTTTTTTTCAGTAATTTTAGATTCTGTATACCGAAAGTTTTAAGATAATTTCAGGAAGTGCTTTTTGGTTTGTGTTTTTTTGGAGAGATTAAGCACAGATGTTCTGTGAACTCTTCAGTATTACGTATTTACGTGCATGCAATTGAACTTGATAAGCCAGGTCATTCTTTTCCTAAATTTTAATGGAAGCTGCAGTTAGGTTTTGCTTTTATGTCCCCATTTCAACCGAATTTCTGACCATGGAAGGTTTCACAGCTGGGAATAAAGCAAAAGATCAATTTTCTTTTTCTTGTGAGGCTTCTTCCCTCTTTTCAGTTCTGTGCAAGAAATTACAAGGACAAAAATCTTTTGGAACTTGGTTGAGGAGCTTCACTTTCCAACTGAAAAACTGAATGTCTATTTTGGTATAGTTCTTGCATTTATTTGCAGTAAGTTAACAGTGATGCACCCTGAATACAGAAAATTAAACCATCTGGTACTTCTTGCAAATAAGATATACACCTGATGATTATACTGTGAGGTGCACGTACAAGGAGGATTACAAATTCATGCACTACATCATACTTTGCGAAACAACAGGGTTTGTGAAGCCACCAAAGGAGCCTGTATACAGTGAAAACCTTTGTTTTCTTTTCCAATTTACAGCTTGGATACTGTGGCTATTTATGTCGCAGCGTCACTGAAAAAAATAGCCACCAGAATATTTCCGCTGGACAGGCATTAGGCTCACTGTTCTTAGTGCAGTTGTCTTGATTTCCAGACACCTTTAAGGAGCAGTTGGAATAAAGCATACTAATCACAAGGTATGCATATGTAAAGGAGACTATGATGCAGGACTGACCTTTCAGAAATGTAATCAACAGACAAATAAAACAATTTGCCCTTCAAACTGTTCCAAAAATAGAAATTTGGAATGTAATATTACTATTTTTATATCCGACAGTAACAACATCAAGAAAATCACCAATAAGCTAACGCAAATTTCCCAGCTTTGAAGATCTAAGTCAAATAAATTTGAACATACGCTGATGTGGTGGGTTTACTGTCGTAAGGGACAGTGAAGAAATGTGGAAAGTGAACGACAAGAATTTAGTATTTATTTTGTATCACAGGGCGGAAGGGAAATTCTGGGCAAGTAGGGAAGCAGCTGGATTCTCAGGAGGCAGTAATAACATGGTGTCATGTAGTATAGGTCTTAGGGGTATGAGATGGTGTAAGAACAACTTAAACTAGCTGAAGATCTGCCTTTAGAGTAACGGGGAATAATTTGGTGAATGGTTATTTATACAAGTCTGGTTACCAAGAAAACTCTAAGGGTTCTTCCTTCTCTGATTTTCCTTAAAGTTCTCTCTATATAAAACATCTCTCCAGAAAAACAGTACCCAAACCACCGACTGAAGACAATGGCTACAATAACTTGCTCATGACTATAAGACCCTATGCTTCAAGCTATTAAGAAATAAAATAAAATAAAACCAGTATTATTGTTAAAAAAAATCAGCTTTACCACCAGAGGAAGTTAAAACATATCTCCAGTCTATTCACAACCATTGTATTAACACCTACTGATTAGTAATAACTAATGCCACTGCATCTGCTGGAAATGCAGGTGGACATGAGATGAAGCAGAAGTCAATGCATCTCATCACCAGCATGGAAATGGGAACCTCAGGAAAATACAAATACAACAAAACAGAGGTTTGTTCTTCAAGGTTTCTTGGAGCTGCAGAGACATACAGCATGTGTAAAAATAGACTGTAAAATATCATATTTATCCAGTCAAACCAATAACATGAAAGGTTGGCATAGGTGATTCTGAACCTTCCTAACGGATTCTTGGAAAACATTCATTGGTTTTGTCTCACATCCAAAAAATATTCACAATCAATACCCTGAAAACTGAAATCTACAGTGGACCCTCCCTATTCAGCTTTTGAGAAAAAGGCAATACACTGGGGGCCTTTCCTCTTGAAGAAGACACTCTTCCACTCTCAGAATCATCAGAACAAAGCTGTAAACTATGCAAAATGGATGACCATAAAAAGATTTAAATCCTATGAGGTGCTAGTCAAAATTCATATGTAATGTCCCAGCAGTCTGCCATTTAAATAAGTCGGGGACAAGAATGACTCACAAAGCTAGGTTATCACCTACTGATGTCTAAAGAAAGAAAATGGGCTCAACAGTTCACAGGTGAGTGAGCAGCCTACCTCATTCAGTGGCGATACTCCAACCTGCTCATCTCTGCTACTTGGAAAATTCTTTACCTTCTATACATTAGAATGAAAATGTTATTACATGTTGTATATAATACCATAGCTCCTTTGTGCTGAAAGCCTTGCAGTACAGTTCTCCAAACCATCCCCTACAGGTAATACAGTACGTGCAAGTCTCCCTAATGTTGCTTTTGGCAACAGGGAACTTAGACAGTTAAAACTAAGACACTGAGAGCAAAGCATGTTGTGAAATAGTCATAATGCATACAATTAAGCTGATTTCATGTTGAGCATTATTTCTAAAAATTACTTCTAAAATTTCTTCTAAATGACTTCTAAAAATCAGCCTTCCAGTACTTTAAAGGAGTTTACAAGCTGGGGAAGGACTTTGTACAAGGGCATGCAGTGACAGGACAAGGTACAATAGCTTTACTGGAAGAGGGAAGATTTAGATGTGATGAATTCTTCCCGGTGAGGTTGGTGAGGCAGTGGCCGAGGTTTCCCAGAGAAGCTGTGGCTGCCCCATCCCTGGAAGTGTTCAAGGCCAGGTTGGATGGGGCTGTGAGCAACCTGGTCTGGTGGGAGGGGTCCCTGCCCATGGCAGGGGGGTTGGAACTGGATGAGATTTAAGGTCCCTTCCAACCCAAACCATTCTAGGATTCTATGATTATTGTTTTGAGTATTAAAAGTCATCTTGAAGTGGAGGCATTCAGGAACCACTAATATTTTAAATATTCTTCACCAAAGATCTCCTGGAGAAGTCACTGATCTAGTTTGGTTTGGTTTTTCAGTTACTCAGAAAGTAACTGAATGGAAAAAAAGGTCTTCCCAAATCTCCTGAGAGGGAATAGAGAGGGTGTGAATCCTACTTTTAAGAGGTTATGGCCAGCCACGAGCTCTACCACTTGCCCCTGGAGAAGAAGGACATGTAAAATCCTGTGAACTTTGCATCCACAGACAGGAAGCAGAAACTAGAGTCTATTCCTCAACACTCTTCTGCTGGTTAACGCTGCTTTGATTGTGTCTTCCTTAATATTGGTCATGAATTAGGATTTAGCAGGTTTTAAGACTTACCACATGTATCAGAAATGGATCCTAGAAGAATCCGTAAGTAGTGTCCAAATCTCAAGTGGAAACTACAATTATTCCTTGTCTATATCAAGCTTATTCCTTATATCTGACTTTTTGTTTGTTTTTTCTTCTGGCTACTGTGATTATCTTGGCTAAGTATGCAATTCTGTGCTTTCATTTGATTTTTTTTTTTTTTTTTTTTAATGCTTGGAACCTACTGGGAGGGGGGGAAAGAATATTGGCATCTACAAAGCAATTGACTATGCAGCCTGATCATTTGCTAAGCATTATTAAAAGCTCCCTGAAATGACTCCAGTGCATTGCCCTTTACAAGCCATCAGCCATCAATTCAGACCGTCAAATGCAATTACCACCACTCTTCCTGAAGCTACTTCCAAGCCATTAGTCTGATCGAAAAGCTGTGTCTTTTTTTTTTCCCAAGTGCATGTAAATCTACCATACTAGTGCTTCTGTGTTTATGTGGTGATTCATTACACTTCTTAACAGCATTTATGGTGTTACATCTCCAAGACAAGTCAGAATTTGTTAAATTTTCAGAAATCATTCTTATTTAAGGAAACTTTTTCAAACATATGCTCACACGTACATCTCTCTTCGATGTACATCTATCCATTATGTATTTCAAATGTACTTGTTCTGCTACTATGTGCAAAAGAGATTACTGACAGTTGCTTGGAAAAGTACAATTAGAGTGGAATCAAACTATGCTACCCCTATCTACCAAACATCCTTCTTTTAAAGAGTATATTGTGACTACTTTTCCATTTCTGTTTGAGTGGAGTGGCTAAGATGACTCCCAAACAGCATTCATACAGGGCCATATTAAATATTTTGTAGAAAAGTTGTAAACAATTTATATTTGCTACACATTGATCCTGGGAAATCAAACTCAGCATGTGTATGATTTTCTGCACAGAATTATAACTGAACCTGGATGTTGGCTCTCCTTCCAGCCTAGCATTCGTTCCAAGAACACACAAAATTACAAACATGAACAGTTCACACAGGAATATTGACAAGTATTGAGCTGATCTTTTGAGGTCCCTTCCAACCTGGGCTATTCTATGAAGCAATCTCTACATGCCGACATTCCTCAGCACAGTCAATTTTGAGTCTACTAAAAAAAAAAAAAGTAGAGAGACAGACAGGCTGTCTTTATGTGGTCTTCACTTTTCAAGAGTGGTAATGAAATACTATGTCTATGCTCCTCCCTCTCACAGTTCTCCAGAATCAAACTGGTCATTAGCACACCTTCAGGGCAAATCAGAGCACTCTCTTCTTCAAAAAGCATGTTTCATTTAACCACATAATTTATACGTATTTCAGATGCACACACATTTATCAGCTTGTTAGAGCCTGTATTTCTTCACCATCCTGTATCAAACTTGACCAATGAGCAATCCTGCTGTACTCATGGTCCAGACTCAGAAAGGTGATCTCTGGGAAACCCTGACCTGTGTGCTGCTATCTAGATGCTGACATATGAATACATGACTTTGAAGAGTGGAGTATTACAATTACCATGGAAACTGTTGAAGTCCATCGCTTCTGAAGTCATGGAGGTATGGATTTAGGTGCCTGACTTGGCTACCCAGGCTTGTAAATGCCACTGGATGGCTCTCCAGCATGCACTGACACACCAGTCCACAAAGTGGGGAGGGGAGGGGGAAGCTGAACAACCCCCACTTGCTTAGATTCCTCTTTACTAAAATCAAAGGAAACAGAACATTTCATAAATATTCTTGTAGAAATTCAGCTCTCAGCCATATTACCTCTCCTACTATTGTACAACTAAGCAAATGACCAACTTTTCATTTATTTGTGTGAGCAACGTCTTTCATGTGGTTTTTCATTCTATAATTGGAACATAATACGCCAAGATTATTTATCTTCACCTAATTGAGAAACCAGAACAAATCCTCACAAAATGAAGAGGTACTGTAGCAACAACAGCAGAAGAAATCATTATAAATGCAAGACAGCAAGATAAGACAGGTAACTAGAAGATGCACCATTCCCTGCAAATAATTTATAACAAATCATTTATTTATCCAATTTCACTGTTCTTTCTGCTCACAATGCGTTAGTAAGATCCTACAGTCCTAGAATTGACTCTTTACTTGAAATTATTCATGATTTTTCCTCTTTAAAGATAAAAAGGTTTCTTTCTTTCTTTAGAAAGGTTTCTTTCTTTTCTTTTTCAAAAATTTTTATGAGGTTTGAAAATGATGTAGAATTAGATTTAAATTAGACAACTTTATTTGTGCTTTAGAGTGCGAAAACTTACCTAGATCTTAATTTTGTGGCATAATTATTCTTTACTGCATTTTTTTAAGGATACTTTACCAAGCTATAAGCTTCAGTCATCTTATATAAGTATTTAAGATTTATTCCACTCTGACTTTAAGCAAACTAGATACCTAAGTAGCAAGTATCTCTAAGTCATGGCAAAAATATTGGTTAGTGTGTGTCTTCTGTATTTGTCTATCAATTATCAATTTAAATATCTTCTTTTATTCCTCTCCTCTCCACTCGTTCGTTTACACTCTGCCACATCCCATGTACCTGTGGGCACAGTGGTTCGCTAACAGAGCGATCTCTTTGCCTCCACTTCTAGGCACGGCTTCCCTTGGGCTGGCTAAGGTCTGGCTCTGGGGTACCAGCAGAACCTTCCTCCAGCATGGTCAAAGGTGTCTGTGAGACACACTCTCAGCTTTTGACAACACAGTTGGAAATAACCTCACTCAAACACGAAGTGGAAAGTCAGAGACATTTTTCCCTGTTACTGAGGCCTTTTGCATCTGTTTTGACCAGAAGCTTCTCTTTCTTTCTTTTCTACTGAGAATAATCATTGCTTCCGCATGTAAACTTTTCCTTGCCCAAAGGAACGTCCCTGAGAAACCTGATGGCAGGGTGTCTTCCATTCTGTGCTACAGCACAGACATTTTCCTAAAATGCAGTACTTCAAATAAGCATGAATTTCTTTCAGGATCATTTGGAAGGACTGTGGGCATTAACTGCAGGGAGTGCAGTTCAACGCTGCTCTTCTGACATCGGGACATAGCGTCATATTTGGGCAGTGTATTACAGGTGTGTAAATCAAGCAGAAGACCTACTTCTCTTCAGCCAGCTCCACGGAGAGCCACGTTTCACCACGTATCGGTAACCTTCTTCAGCTCCTTAGTGTCAGTACCTAACTTACGTGCTAGTAGTTGCAATTAGGCGTTGGCATAAGGCAGTATGAATATGGAACCCTGAAATTTAGTATTTAAGAACTCACTGATCTAAACACGTCCCTTTGTGTGAGCAGTTGTCACAGCTGGAAGGTGTCGTGAAGCACGAAACAGGCAATGCGGAGCCTGAAACACGAAACAGGCAATGCGGAGCCTGAAACAAAAGGATTCCACGTTCTGAAGATTATCCTGAGGGCTACATAGCAAAAAATGACAAGGGCTGAGGACCTTTAGCAAATGCTTAATCAGTGATTTCTTTTGTGAAGTAGTGTTAAAAGTTGTTGCAATATTAATAATTCTAGTTCCCCAACAACAGAATATCTTTAAGCATGCTTGTGGCAGAAAATACTACTTCTAACATTTTGATTTTCCATCAGTATTAGAATACATATTAAATGACATAAAATTCATTATATATTGCAATACATATAAAGGGCACAAAAACATACCTATCAGCCATCTTGTCCATTCAGATAACAAATAGCATATTCAGAATGTTTTCTTATGTGGTTTTTCATTTTTTTAATCTATCTTCAGTGCTCCCCTTTTTCTACTACATATACTAAGCTAAATATATTTTACAAAATACATATTTGCCAAACATAACATCTTCTCCTCAGAAGCACTGCTCATAAAGAGAATGTGCATGAAGCACATATTA
>NW_009630538.1:107740-111525 GCF_000690535.1 Cariama cristata
AAACCAGCAGTTCTTCTGAATTTTTACAGTCCTCCGTAATTTTTCCAGGTATTAGGTACCAAGACAATATAGATTTATAAATAAACTAACCATTGCTACAACAATTAAAACACACAAGGACCACATGTTTTAGAACTGCTACCCAATCACTTATTTTTGTGTCTTCAAAGGACTGTCAAGTAGGACAACTGTTTGAAAAGACTATATCCTGAAAAGCAACAGCAAAGAAAGGCAGTGTGATTTGCTTTTACCTCCTTCTACCAAAAATACTATCATATTCCAAGTAAACTAACTTGCAGCCAGATACTAAAAATCTCAGAAAAAAATTCACATTCTTAGCACTGCAAATAGTTAAGCAGGAATATGTAAGAAATGTGATACCGCGGGAATTCCAGAAGCTTAATATTTTAATAGAGAAGGCTGAATTTTTGGTACAAGTTTTTCCGAAGTCATTGCACTGGTAGGAAGATTGAAGTATTAACATGGCACAACTAGACACTCAATTTCCCTATTGATGAGTTAATTGATTACATTTTGCAAATGTATCAAGCTAGTACTTGTACTGTGTTAGTACTACACATCTATAGCAATGTTGTATTTCCATCCATACAAGAATTTATGGGGAAACGGAAGAATTTACTATTTCAGTGCTTAATAGCTGGAATGATCTTCCTGTGCTTTTAAAACCAAAGGTCATAGTGTTTAGCTTACAGTGGTTCTAAACTTTGCACCTTTTCTACCATTTTGTTACATGTCAGATGATATTTTCCTTCATAGTGAGTCTTCAAACTACTAGTATAGTTCTGAAATGTTATTAAAATGAAATTTTCTTTTATACAGAAGGATTTATACCACAGGGCACCTCAAGCTATGCTGAGAATATGCAATAGGGGCACTTCATGGTCCTAATCGAGCTTCTTGTCCAAGGAAAGACCACTGGGGACAAGTGGAAGGTGACAATTACAGGCACTTGGGTATCACCTTGATTTTGCCACCCAAGCATGCACCTGAACACAGGAGCTCAGCAACACTCTTGTCATCACACAGCTTAGACATAACCTGAGAGTGTTTTCAAAAGTCAACACAATACAGATAGCTGAATTTCAGCAATAAGCTGCAATAAACCAGTCCCTGTGTGAGCCACAGACTGGAAGAGCCACCTGCGCCTATGGACGGCTGGGAGAAAGTCTTCATGCAACGCAGATGAGATGTCTTGTATGAAAACACTACTGAAACATTGCATTTCTACATAACCTCAATCAGTCATTTACCTCTCAAAACTTTTGCCATCTTAAGAAAAGTCTTTCTTTCCAAGCCCAGTTTTGGCATTACGAGAAAAAGTCAGAAGAATCTGAGATGGGTGGCATGTATAAAACCTAAATCCATGACTGAGTCCTATAGCAGAGCCCACCGATACGCAGAGACAGTACTGTTCAGCCCAGACCTGCCTAAAAAGTGATGTGACTGGGAAAAAAAATTTCACAGCAGATGCAGCAATGGGAAAACATCATGCTGTGTATGCATATGGTCTTCGAAGGGAAAACACGGCAACCCTAAGGATTCCCTAAGGACAAGAGTAGCGCTCCTCCACAGCTGTGCTGTGGTGTGAAAGTCGCTCTGGTGGTTACGTTCTGGTACAGGGTTCAAATGCTTGAACCAAGTCTAAGAGCTCAGACTTGAGCTGAAGATCCTGAGAGAATGAGGAAAAACATAGGAACGAGACTGTTCACTGCTGTGAAATGGAAGGTAACTCTGGACATGTACACAATGAAATTTAGATGTTTAGAGAACTTCATGGGTGACAAATTAGGGAACTTGCACAGGTAATGTAACTACAGAATCAATCAAGGCAACTTTGCTCTACTTTCACTTAGTCACCAAAATGTCTAAAATGAAACTGGGATGGCAAGGCTTTTCTGGGGGGTTGGGGGGGAGATATTTTTCTAAATTTGTCTAAGGCCTTGACAAAAATAAAACTTTCTGGCTTGAAATACACATGTATAAGTTGCACATTTCATATTTAAGGGACATCAGAGGTATATTTCAGAGCTGGGTCTGAAACATCAGCCAAGTAAAGGATTTCAGGACTGGCATTCCCACAGTCCATCTGCCTAGTCCATTGCACATAAAAGTAAGCATTACCTATATTCTAAGATATCTAGACTTCCACTCTCTTTGAATTAGTAGCTGTGTAATTTTGCTGAGCCTGGAGATGAAGTTTTGCTGAATGGTTAAGGATTTTAAATTAGACTCAGCGTAAGTGAACACAGTAGGTGGTTGGCTTGTGTACAAGAGCTCAGTCGCACGCTGCCCAAAGCACAGAAAAAGCAAACTCTGGACCACATGTATGCAAGTTTAGGCAAATAGATATTAGTTTGAGTGTTCATGTGTACATATATATATATAAAAATAATCTAGTCCTGAGGTCTTTTCTGCTCTAGCTAAGCTCCCCCTTTTCTCCAATGTGAGTTCTACCACAGTGAGGACTTTGGGATTCACTCATTTGAAATTAAATCATTCATTATGTTGTAAGATACCCTAAAGAGGGTTGCTTTATTAGGCTATTTATACTATCTAAGTGCATAAAGCTGCATAGCTTGCTTTCTCACACAATACATTTTTTGCATACTTTTAGGTTCATATCACATTTCCATGATGAAAACAAGTCCTCTAAGCGCGTACGAGGCTACACAAGACTGCATCTGCTTAAATATAACACTGTACATTGCATTCCCTGTAATCTCATTCATAATTCTAGCTGACATAACTAGTGTTCCTAGGTTGATGTATTTCTGATTAATGAGGCATTAGTTCTGTATCAGGTAGCAATTTCAGAATAGTCTATTTCCAATGAGTTATGAATATGACTTGATTATTACCATTTGACCTACTCTTGTGTTGAGATGATTTGTGGCTGCATTTTCCTAGAGGACCGACCAAATGTCATTGCCTTGAAATACCACTGTTATGTTCCAGTAATTAAATGAAGATTAAAAAAAATTGCATGGTAGGCATGGAATCTGTGCATGGTATTCAGCAATCTGAAATATTTGTACACTTTCTTACAAGAGAATTTCCTTAATGCGAATGAAAATGAGCTACATAAAAATTCTGCAAGTGTTGACCTAATACAAAACACAGCTGCTTCTACCTTCCAGACATTTGAAAACATCAGGTTCTCTCCCTTACTCCATTTACACCAGCCTCATGGCATTTAAAGAGTAATGCAATCAGCAGGCACAGTCAACATGGGTTCACAAAGGGAAAATCCTGTTTAACTAATTTGATATCCTTCTATGATAAGACCACCCATCTGGTAGATGTAGTTTTTCTGGATCTTAGTAAGGTTTTTAATACTGTCCTTCACAGCATCCTTCTGAACAAGTTGTCCAACTGTGGGATCAGCAGGTTCAGGGCGCGCTGGGTGAAGAACTGGCTGAAGGGCAGGGCTCAAAGGGTTGAAGTGAATGGGGCTACATCTGGCTGGCAACTGGTCACCAGTGGTGTTCCTCAGCGTTCAATTCTAGGGCCGGTGCTGTTCAATATATTTATCAACGATCTGGATGCAGGAGTTGAATGCACTATTAGCAAGTTTGCTGATGATACTAAACTGGGAGGTGCTGCTGACTCTCTTGAGGGACAAGAGGTCTTGTAGAAGGAGCTAGGTAGATGGGAGCATTGGACTATGATTAACGCGATGAAATTTAACAAGTTGAAATGCCAGATTCTGCACCTAGAATGGAGTAGCACTGGGCCGAAGTATAAATTGGGAGAGGAGTGGCTGG
>NW_009630538.1:111562-142644 GCF_000690535.1 Cariama cristata
CCCGCCTGACGCTAAAGACAACAGGAGCCAGCAGTGAGCCCTGGCAGCCCAGAGGGCAAACCCCATCCTGGGGTGCATCAAACCCAGCATCACCAGCAGGGAAACAGAGGGGATTTTCCCGCTGTATTCAGCGTTGGTGTGGTCTCACCTGCAGTGTTGTGTGCGGTTCTGGGCCCCACCATTTCAGAAGGATGTGAAGGTCCTTGAATGCATCTACAGGAGGGCAACCAAGCTGGTGATGGGACTGGGACGCATATCCTATGAGGAGCGGCTGAGGACTTTGGGCTTGTCTGGTTTGGGGAGAAGGAGGCTGAGGGGCAACCTCATCGCTGTCTACTACAGCTTCCTGAGGAGGGGACATGGAGAGAGGTGCTGAGCTCTTCTGCCTGGTATCCAGTGATAGAATGCGTGGGAATGGTTCAAAGCTGCATCAAGGGAGGTTTAGACTGGACATTAGGAGGCATTTCTTTACCAAGCAGGTGGTCAAACACTGGAACAGGCTTCCTAGAGAGGTGGTCAATACCCCAAGCCTGTCAGTGGTTAAGAGGCATTTGAACAACGCCCTTAATAACATGCTTTAACCTTTGGTCAGCCCTGAACTGGCCAGGCAGTTGGACCAGATGGGCATTGCAGCACCTTCCCAACTGAAATAGCCTATTCTATTCTAAGTCTATGAAATGATGAAGCCCCAATGTAAATTAAAACAAAACCAAAACACTATAACCCTTTAACCTTAAATGACAATCAGACACAGATAGTGTGATGCTGAGACCAACTAAACACTCTCCAATTGTCCCAAACTATAACTTTGCTAAAAGGTCTCTGATAAAGGTTGAAATGAGCAACGATGCACACGTCTACGCCCTAGGGAACCTTTCCGCATCTCCCACTTCTTGTGAGCTGTGACATAAACTAGTTACCACAATTTTAAATTTATGTTCATTCTCGATATGACTTTCTCTGTTTTCTTCTGATGATATGGTGAATAGATTTGTTATTTATTTATTATATAACAACAAAATGAGTATTATAATCCCTTAAGCAGATATTCAGAATTATATAGGCTTGAAAAGCACAGAAATAAAAGTCCTGCATGATTAGGTCAGTAATGAAATGACCAAGCAATAATACTAATAGTAATCTTGAATTTTTGTATAACGCCAAGGCGATAACATTGTGAAAAACAATAGTTGCACATATATTGTCATATGACATCTATAAGAGAGAAGTAATCCTCCTTTTAAAAACAATGACAGAAATGAAAGACATCCTTATTTAAAATTCTCTTTGTCCTGTGTCTTGCTGTGTAACTTGTCACACTTTGTTCAGACTCACCTTTTTCAAAACAGTATCAGAATCTGAGTGCTAACTTGGATGCTACTTAACTTCCCTTTCCCCCCGGTTTGTTTACTCCACAACACAAGGCCATTCTTTCCTCAAGGCTTCTCCTTGTCACCGCTTTGTTTATTCTGAAGGAGAAGGGCATCAAACTAAAACTTGCCATCCCAACTTGGGGAAAAATCAAAAAATGAACCTGCAAGCTAGAAAGAAACAATTGCATCAAACACCATCAGACAGAGCAGGAAAACCATAATGCCAATTTAAATTCAAAAATCCGCAGGGGCAGAGCACATCTTTTCAAATTTGTGTGTGACAAGGGGGTCCTGATCTGTGAGTGGAGCTTCCAGATGTCCTGCAAATCACTGTCTTCACTGCATGGGACTTCGCAGTCCTTTGCAGGCTACGGAGAGCTCTGTGCGATTAGGAGCTGGTGGAAAAAAATCATACACATGATGCCGGCCTGCCGGTCAATGGCAGAGAGTAGCCTGCATCCTCTGGATTTCCAATCTAAATTTCTCCTCCCTAGGTGGTTTTCTGTACTTATTTCACTGCACCTGTATAAAGCCTTTTGTTAAACCTGGAAGATCATCAGTGCAATAAGAAGATAACTGCAGCATGTGCTCTCCAATAAATGCAGTCAGCCTAACCTAAAGTTAGGCTACTTTCCACAAACATGTAGACAAGTACTTTTCCTTTTTGCAGCAAGGATCGTGCAGTTTCACACACATTTAACAGTTTTGTTTCCTATGCTCTGAAGGTCTAGTTCTAATTTTTTGGTATATATTAAAATATAGGAACCAGACGTGGTCTCCTACCCATTACTTGCACTGTTCGTGACCTAAGCAAAATGTCACCGCCTTGGGATGGGGAGCGTGCCCTGCGGGTACCCAAGCACACCACCGAAAGTAGGGAAACGGGGAAAGTGATAAGGTTCGGCATGAGACGAGGCAATGAGTAAGGAGCGCTGTCATTTAATAAGGTCTGTTCTCAGTAATTACAGCGACACAATTTGATCAGCAAGGACTAAGTATCTTCATCTGAAAGGGATCGGATGAAATTAGTGCTGATGTAATAAGTACCATTTGTCACTATTAGGGAGAGAGGTGTTGACAGGTCCCTGCCATTGCCATGGTAACACAGCAGCACTGTTTCTCCGGGCATGGGCTTCAACTCTGCAAGTTACACAAGTCTGGGAGGCAGCGGATGCTCCGCCGCGGTAACCCAGTTACCCTCTTCCCCACCTTGGGTCACGCAGGATCGCCTAACACTACCGACGCTGGGATTCCTGGGGCTCGATTTGGAGCGGTGGTCTGGACTGTGATGGTCAGCTCAGGTATGCCATTCCCCAGTCTCAAGTCTGCCTCGGTTTCCCTGCTATCAGCAACCTTGAAGTCATATCCTTGGGGGTGCTCGCTCCGAATCACGCTGGCCCTGGCACCTTGCCACCAGCCCTTTTGCAGCCAGCTTCCACACAGGCCCCACGGCAGGTGGGAAGTTCCCACGTTTTCTGGTTATTTTGATAGCACCCCTACACACCTGCTAGGTTGGCCACTTTCTCCCACCCAACCCTAATGCAAGACTTAGAAGTGCTGAAGGCTTTGCGTTGGCTGAACTGGACCTGAAAGGTGTCCTTTCCAGACGACCGCTTTCCACCAGGCAGCCCCGTAAAGGAAATTTTCATTTAAAGCAGAAGTGCAGCTCCCTCCAACAGTAAAAGTCCGGTCACATGCAGCGAGGTTATTCACAGGTAGATTACAAGTTGTTACAGTATTTTCCACTGACACATTCCATGATGTGAAATAAAAAGGCAAGATTTGCTGCCAGCAGAGTAAAACACTAAGTGTGAAATGCCACATGAAAGAAAAAGAGAGATTCTCTTGATGAGATACTGATAATCAACGCACATAGCCCAAACACGATCTTAATCACTGTCAGTTGGTGGAAGTTTCCTGAATGTTAAATTACCTGCAGCAATTATGAACTACTGAGTAACCTGTTTACAGCTTCCTGAAATTATCATCACATAATTTGGCAACCTGCCATATTTTATTTCATTAAAAACTTAATGTACCATAACATAATAGCCATAATAAAGCTGTCAAGGGCCACTCATTGCTATTTACTTAGATATCATCTGTTTATTATCTCTCAAAAACAACAGCCAAACAGAAAGGAAACCTGGAGACTAACAGGTCACAGGAGAAACAGGGGATATGAAGAGCTCCCTCTTTCTCCTGTGGCCCCAAAACCTGTATCTATCCCTTTTGTCTCACAGTCAAAATCATGCACAGAAAATACCTATTAACCTGTTTTTGAAGACCTTAACTGCTTGCTAAAGTATGATACATTTAGATGGGACAAAACACAACTCGCCAGAACCCAGTAATAATTACTAGTATTTACACTATATATATAACATTAACAGCACTAATGAATTCTATGATGATTTTCAAGCTATCATCTGGAAGAAGTCCTGCTTCTACCAGGATACCTTTAAAATTCAACACTAAAGCATTTCAAGAAATTGTAGTAGCTGGAACTGATGCAAAATCAAAAAATTGGTGACTACCACAAAAGGCAAAGCTATCAGACAACTACCAAATCCCTTCAGTTAGAGCCCCACAGCATCGGCCAAAATGGGGTGAGCTTGTGGCTGTGCCCTTAGCAGGCACTGCCTTCTCAGAGGTTTCATCATTCGGATGGAGTGTAGGTCTAGAAAGACACGTATTTAAGAGTCATCTATAAACCCAACTGTTCTACTGCAGGCAGAAGTGTTGATTTTCTTCAACAGCTACCTGCTCCGGCACTGACATGCACCACGCCTGCTTAAGTTTTGAAGCAGATGAAGTGCTAAGAGATGCAGGCTTTTGGAAGAAGCAAGTGCATGTTGCTACGTACGAGTGTAGGGGGAACAACAGTACCAACAACAGTAGTAGATGTGAGTAGCAAGAGAACGGCACTAACAGAGCTGACGCACTAGCCCAAAAAAACACACCCTGGCACTTAATGGATTTAATGCACTGATCTCCCCTGTGTTACCAACAAATGCTGAAGTAGTTTAACATACTTACATGTATGTTAAAAATAGACTTACTGAGTAGCACATTAGTTGGTAGATTTTGCCCACTTGGGATTTTTTTTTTTTGGAGGGGGGGCTTATATATCAAGAAAATAGATTAAAATTACGTTATCTTTTTGTGCATCACTAAGTTATTGAAATCACAATGACAGAGCATTTTATTTGCAAAGCACCCAATGGCAATTTCACAAATGGGGCAAATAAACCAAGACACAATGCATTAAGTTTTCAAGTAGTGAGGGATAAATTAACACTATGTTTCAGTGCTCATAGACAGCTAAAAGAAGCATTAGTTGATATTGTTTAGGTAATTCACAGTTTTAATCTTCAAGCTTTCAAGTGAGGGAAGAACTGCTGGATATACTCTATTCACAGGCAGTATTTCTCTGAGTTTTAGATTAATGCATCAAATAGAAGGCAGTCAACACATATATATGTACTGAAGAAATCTGAAGGGAACCTGTAGTGCAATAAAATCTTTGCAGGGAAAAAAAAAAGTACTTTTCATTAAAACAGTTCTGCTGACATCATTTTACCCCTGGGTTGGGCATTAACCATAAGTGTGATTTACAACGAGCATTTCTTCTGGTTACAAGTGCTGCGTAGCTACACTAGCATACGTTTCCAAGGGTAAGCAGACAAACTAGTGTATTTTCCTCCGTTTCAGGATAGGATCAACTGCTTATGCCATGGCATCTTTAACGTGGAATATTAGCTAAAAATGAAGAAGCACATACTCATTTGACTTTCAAATTAATATCCAGATATATCCTCTCAGACAAAAACCGTTACAACAGTTGTAACAAAACCTCCATGCTATTTCACATACACTAGCAGATCCACACCAGTCGTTTCTCGGAATACATGTGCAGGTTTTCCCACTTTGCGTCAAGGTGCAAATGGAAAGTGCAAAGGAAGGGGGAAGAGCAGAGGCTGTTACCCTCTGTTTGAAGCAACCCATAGGGAGACTACACAACCAGGAGTAGCGAAAATCAAGACTTTTAAGTCTTACACCTGAAGTAGGGAACAAAATCTGAAAAATAAAGTTTGTGTTTTACACTACACTAAGATGTAGGCTAGAATGAGCATACAAGGGACCTTAAATCCCAGTTCTCAACCAGAGTCACTGGCGTTATTGGAACAACCCCGGTCCAGTCAAATGGGTTTGAAATACAAAAAGTTGTCTAGTTACACTAGTGGAAGTTAGGCAATGATGCTACTTTATCACAGCTGAGTCTAGTTACTATCTTACAGTTTTGACCCAAAACACGTGTCAGACCTGAAATTTAACCGACTCAGAGGCTTGAATTCTCTCATTCATCTTACTCCCTCTTCTGCCTAAATGGACCCGTTGTGGTCAATCTGTTACTGCACCCATAAAACGTATCTTTACCTGGTTTCTACATCTGGTGAAAAAGATTCTCTGCTTACTACGAGTGTGTCTGCACCGCTCAGTATTCTGCCATGCGCCTGAACTCATCCAGAAGTTGGGAAGAGTACTGAGCAAAAGAAGGATGGTAGATCCGTGCTGGCCAAGTGCTAAGCTCAGCAGGCTATCACACTTCCAGTACCTGGACAAGCTCACCCATCCCCGTACATCGCTGGACTGGGCAATGCAGACTCTCTCTTACAAGCAGTATTACTGGTGGCAGATCATCCAGAGAGCTGGTACTGGACTCCATGTGTTCTTCGTGTGTCATTCACTACACCCATCACAGGTCTTCCTGAAAGACGATTTACCAGCTGTGTGGGAAAGGCATGCAGGCCTGCGAATGCCCAGGTGTCATCAGATACGCATGCAAATTGCTGCCCCAACCTTAATTTCTCTGCTTTTTATTTGTTATGGTAATGATGCCATGAATAACTGGACTCCTTGATAGGTTTTCACTGCAACACTTCTTCAATATTTGTTTTGTTATTTTGAGTCAACATTTTTTTTCAACAAATGATTTGTAACCAACTTATTAAAATGCATCCTCAGAGACAGTTCAGGGATGATTACATCATTCCATCCTTCATGCTGCTATCATTAGAAGGGATGTGCTATCATTACTGCCTGAAATTTCTGAAAAGGCTTTAAAAAAAAAACAAACACAAAAGCACATCAACACTTGCGAATATGCTTTGGCAATAATTTCAGCTTTTACAAAAGCTTAATTTAATCTGAAACTTGTAGTTAAAGGGAAGAGGCTCAAAATAGTAGCTGCTCCCAGCAGAGCAGATGGTCCAGACAATAAAACAGGCAGACCTATTTGAGGAACGTGAGTTGTTCACTGATACAGATAAAGTCAGTTAGCAACTGTGCAATGAAAATGGTATTTCACTGGAATAAACTAATTTGTAAAACAAACTTCAAAAGCTTGATATGGATTAAACTTTACTTTTTTTTCCTCCTTAAAAAGGGTATTCTGAATCCATCCAAATGGCCCATTTTTAAACAGAAATTTATGTTTCAAAAAGCTATTTCATTTTAAAATCTAAGATAACTGTATCAATTAATTTAAATACTGTGGGGCGGAAACTTGCGATGACACACACAAACCAACCCAGTGTAGATTCAGATAGATCCTGTAGATATCTTATTGTAGGATGAGAGAAGAAACTTTAAATTGCAGTTTTGCTAGGACATAAAAATTATTTTCTATTTCACATGAATGCTTCATGTAGCTAAGGAAAGGGGGAAAATAATCACGACAAAAAGCAAAATACCTAATTGGAAAATCATAGTGAAATATTGAAGTTACCTGATTAATAACTTGGGATTTTTTTAAGGTACAAAGCTATAACCCATGTCAGTAAGTCCTTTAGAAAGCCACCTCAAGATGGAAAATTTAAGTCACTTCTTATATTTGCAAGAGCTGTAGAGTTTACTTATTAAATAATTATATAATCTGCATGTATTGAGTTTCAAACTCTTTCCATTACTTAAACTAGTAATTTCTCTCATTTACTATGTTCTGTCTTGCAGTTAAAATAAAGAAAATGTGTTATTTCACCTGAAATACCATTGGTCACCTTATAGTACACTTCCATTCAGTTCACACAAAAGTTCGTTAAAGATTATTCAGAAGAAAATGGAAGTTGAAGGAACTTTCTTGTGTAACCCATCACTGGCTTCTGCTTCAGTATCTGGTCTTCTCTCTAGACCAAGGAAGCACCATACAGATCTTTTTTGTGTCCACACTGCTTTCTCTTGAAAGGCTACTTCAGAATTTTGCTTCTGCTGATGCCTGGAAGCTCTCCTCCAGTTTCCAGGCTAAACGTGTTTGGGATGAATTTATATTGATGCTTCAGCTTAAACAGCTTTTCATCCTCCCTGACATTTTCACATTACTCTCTAAAGAGAAGGCAATGGTATTTCCCCCTTCCCCGACATATTTATTCTAATTAATTAAAGCAACCACACTCTATCAGCATTGTTTCCTAAGAAATTTTCTTCATCCCTGAAGTCCTGCCAGCAGGCCTTCTCTACACTTATTCCAATGCGAATTTATCTCTGTTGATAACCAGCCAGGAAGAAAATACTCCAAATGAAGCTGTATATTTCTTTGTATAACAATATTAATGCTTCCATCTCTCTTTTGGAAATACAACCTCTACCAACTATTCTCTATGCTTTGGATGGTACTCTACAGACTTTCTGGATGCCTAGCAACCTGGGCTACATCAGATGTATGGAAGTCATTGGATTTCTGGCGTTAAAAAAAAAAAATTCTGTCTTTACTGGGACGTTATCCCTCGTGGATTTGAATGGCCTGGTCCCATCAGAAGCCTAGAGATTGTCTTCACTTCTCCTCTCTAACAACTGCCTGTTAGTCACTGAAAAGCATTTTTATTATTTTGTAGGTCCAAATCCTGTGACACAGAAATCACCAATTTCCATGATATCAAAAGAAACTTTAGCGTTCCATGGCTCCTAAGCTTTGGCTAGCAGTTAAAACACACAGTAATTCTTGCTGCTAATGAGAAAGCAATCACTGGGACAAAGCATTTCAGTGCTTCTACATTAACAGTTACCATTATATGCTAATCACATTTTAATTGCTAACCAGCCGCTACCAAAAAAGAACAGGCTACAAAAGCAGAAAATAAAATTCATGAAGCAGAAGTTTCAGTTTATCTCTTCTTTCATGTTTAATTTCCATTAGTTACTATCCTCTGACTCGCATCTGTGTGAAATACATGAGGTTACAGAAGGCTCAGAATCCTTGGGTTGATAAAAAATTAGTCTGCGAAATATTTAATTTTTGAGTCTAGGCCAAAACTTTGGATTTTCACAGCCCCAATCAGGTATGGGGTAGGTTCAGAATCTCTCTTACTGCTCTCAGCTTAAGTTTTCCAAAGTTGCCAATATCCAACCTGTGCTTGTTATCGCAGCTATACCACCAAGTTAACACCACTGTGTATCTTCCGGACCTGAGCCGGCGTGGGGAGGCGGAGGGTTTTTAACTCTGCACAGTACCAGTGTAACTCACTCAGCCGTGCCACTTCCAGCAGTAAGGTAGGGACCAGAAATCCACCTCTTTGTGCTTTGGAAAGCCAGTAAAATCCCCTCTTCCCAGCTAATCCTACAGAGGAAAGAAGTTTTCAGGAGAATAAACTAAAACAAACAAAAAACACCAGCGACCTTGTCCTTTCTACCCACTTACAAATTATTTCTATCCAAATGCAGATTGTTATCTATTATATCTGAACACTTGAAAGCTCCTTGAAACACTTGAAAGTTTTTCATTTCATGCACATCCCCCTTGTTAGCAAGCTCAGAAACCTCCGTTCTGTTTAAGCGCTGAGCAAGAAAGGGTGGAGAACGGCAATTAGCGGAGAGGGACGTGGGGAGCAAAGTCCTCTGGTCCCTCCGGAGAGGGACAAAGCACTTCAGGGCAAAGGAGCCTGCGAAGGAGGCTCAAGGAAGGTGGTGGCGGGCAGAGTTAACCTCGCTGCAGGTCCTGAGGGTATGTGGCCTGTGGGTTCCTCATTGCCAACTACCTTAAAGCAAAGAGGAATAGAGTAACTCAGATATTGTAGGGGAAACAGGAACAGATTGGTAAAAGGCAATCCCAATCAGTACATTTCTCTACCTCTGACCCTTAATTTTGCAATTTGTTACATGCATCTAGTATGTATTCCTCCAACAGAAGAAAGATTTTCTAATTATCATTGCTTTTGTCAGTACTGATTGAAAGACCTCACTTACACTAACAGTATGACTTTTTATTTCAAATTTAAAGCATTTCCAAATCTAACTGCTGCAACAATTTGTAGTGCTAAAATCACTTTCAAAGATACTCGTCCGGGGAGACACAGCAGTTGAGCTATCAACTTTTTGCAATGTTTCTAAATGTTCTACGATCTTTCAAAACACCGCTTGGTAGAAAACCTGAAACCAAGTCTACAGGAAAAATACCAAAACCTGAACCTATATAAGTTATTCTGATATGAAAGCACATCCTATAAAAACACTGATGTCTTACTATTAGCTCCTACAGCCTAACTAGTCGTGGCAGCAGTTCTTAAATAATGGCTCTGTGAAACATAGATACCACACCTCTGCCTTGTAACCTTACTCTGACAATTGTCAGCAAATGGACATCCCGTTCATTAACTAGGTGGGGTTTGAGTAAGTTTTCTAACTTCTACAAAAGAGTAAGTAATTTTGCCCTCATCAACAATGGGCACATTATGACCAAGCAACAAAACTACAGAAAACAATTTATCACACATATGACTAGGCGAGAAACACGTACTACCGGTTACCAGGAGTCAAGCTAGAGCCTAGGAAAGGATGCTGCCTTCATCTTTCATTGACAGGATGTTGTTTGCAAAAACAGCCTCACATTTGTATGCACATGTAATATTTCTATGACATTTCCAGGTTCAGTTGTGCTGGAAGAGGACAAAACCAATTATCTCAGTCCTACATTAAAGAACTAACTATTTTTTAATTTCACTTGCAAATTGTCCATCCCTCTCTCTCTGATTCTTACTGGCATCTAGTGGTACAGTACTGTTTCTGTTAAAAAGGTAGATTCTTTACTGGTCAAACCAGGGATCACGCAGAAATAAAATACAGATTCTGGACTCTAGAGGGTTAAAAGAATTGGAGTTAAGCCTGAGTTTATAGGTCTGATGGTGTCACTAGGCAACAAGAAACTTGCTGCAGCCAGCTCTTTTTAACCTCCTTGCTTCCTAATGAAGCCTGGGCTGCAGACTGGTTTAGAGACAATAATAACAGAAAGCATGTTTATTCCCTCTTCTCACTGCTCACCAAAACCTAAAACAAAACAAAACCCCAAGCTCCAAGACTGATGCTGCAATTACAGGTGCACCATGCTGGAAGCAGTTAGAAACAGAGAGCTTTTGTAAGGTGGGGACGAGTCTGGAGCTCCTATGGTTTAGCCATGTCGCAAGAAAAGGTCTGCAAGATGCAAGTCCAAGGGAAAAAGAGAAGGCGTGGAAGAAAAAAGAAAAAAGAAAATGTAATCTAACTATTTTGAGCAGTTTTGAGCTTGTAATTACAAAACAGTGTTTTTCCAAAGACCCATTAAAATACAATTCAAAGCACTTCATGCCTTTTTTAATTGGAAATTTAGTCATGTTTCTGTGGTTTGACTGATTGTGTCTTGCATTCTTCCCTGTTCCAAGGGATTAAAACATAGGCCCAATTTAAACAGCTAATTCTGTACAGTTGACTTGTAGACATTATATTATTTTCACTAACACAGAAACGTTAAAGACATTGTGATGAACTGAGGCAAATCTCATGACAGATTGTTTTGCAAACCATTTGTTTAACTACACAAAACTTTCTACGAACAAAGGAAGAACAAATGACCCTTAAATTCCACAGGAATTTTGCAGAATTTGAATACAATGCAATGAAAATAAATCAGTGCTATGCAATCATTAAGGCACATTTTGTTTTCTGCATTTAGAAAAAAATAGTACCACATATGTCTCTTATTTGTGGTCCAAGAGATTACATGTTCTTGCATT
Source organism: Cariama cristata (assembly GCF_000690535.1). Lineage (NCBI taxonomy): Eukaryota > Metazoa > Chordata > Aves > Cariamiformes > Cariamidae > Cariama > Cariama cristata. The sequence goes on from NW_009630538.1 coordinate 122,976, forward strand.
CAATACTTCTGATTCTTTACCATAAATCTGAATTCTGCTGTCATAAAATCTGCACCCCAGCATCTATACGACCCTAACATTTTTGATAAGCTAAGGTATTTATTTTATTTGAAGAGAGATCCTTGTACATTTGGCAATCTTAGTATCTCACAGCAAGCACAAAAATATGAGCATATTGCATTACATTGTCAGAACAGCAGCCTGGTGCAGTTATGAATGCACACAAGATGACCTGTACCCTACCAGCTTGCAACTGCAGCACATTTTCTCCAGAGGTAAAATTCAGACACAATAAACCTAATTTCACACTTCAGGTAAAACTAGTCACTCTGCTGCCTTGGATAAGATACAGCATGACTCTTTTTGTTTTTTACAAAGAAAGCATATTACAGATTTAATTAATATGGTCACTCTCAGAATGGAGACTGAAGGCTATTTCCACTGAAGGCCTAATTCTGCACTGTGTTCAGCATTTCCTGCAGGTTTCGCATTTCGGAGTAAGCTCAGAACTGCTGGGTCTTTACTGCAAGTAGGTTTTCATTTTTTTTTGCAGAAAATAAGCCTTATTTCCTCCTTTGAAATAACTTTTAGCCAGTGTATTTTCATGCACACTGTCTTTCAAGTTTAAAGCCCTCCCTTCTTATGCTGCACAAGCACCAAGTTCTTAATCTTCACCTGCTCCACACAACAGGTGCCCACGCACTCACCACAGCCTGGAAAAGCCGTAACAAAGCCATGACAAAGGAGTAAGGAAGCAGCTGCCATGTCCAAGTAACACGAGGTTCTGTGTTTGCAGAGCTGAAATTAATTTCAGCCACAAAGAAGCCTGCATTCCCAGATTGGTGATCTCTCTTTACAGCCAGAAAACAATTAATCAGGTTCACAGAGAATGAATACTTACACTAATTTAGTAATGAGGAGGTTACACACAGTTCTCCAAGATCAAGTGAGAACAGCAAGTCAAACCAGTAGGTTCTAGATCAGTCACCCACCGAAATGTCTTGGGCATCATTTAGAAAAGAAATCTAACCTTTCCTTGGTGGTGCAGTTTGTAGTCAAGGCAGCGTGCCCAATGCAGGAGGCAGGCCACTGATTCTCAGAGCAGCAGAAAGCCTCTCAGTGGCCAAGGATGAATTTATGTCCAAGGAGAGCAGATCATCAGAATACAACACAGTACAGCTACAATATCGTAAACTGGAGGTACTAAAGCTGTGCTTTGCCAAGGAATGGTGACAACATCCCACATGCCCGCGCTGGATGAAAAGGTGCTTGCTCTAGCAAGGACTACATCAGAGACCACGGAGACCCACTGTGTTTCAGTCTCAGCTGGTTCACCCCCACTTGGACCTCCGGTTCAGACAGCCCTTAGGAAACCAGAGAGCTAACCTCAGGGTAAGTCATTGACAGTCAAAACAACATCACCATGTCAACAGCTAAGCTCTCAGCTTTCCTCATAACAGTCACCTACCCCATAGGAAGGAGAGATGCAACCCCTCACGCCCCATATACCGACTGTAGACTGCATGCAGAAACTGTCCTGGGTTGAGGAAGGAACTAGCCTTCTCAGAAAGTTCATAGCACCTGTAAATCTCTTATTGAGCACTGGTGCTTGCATAGCAAATGTTGCAAAGGAGGATGATAGTGGTTTTTTAGACGCATGCAACACAAGACATCTGTGACTGTTCTTACATATTATCACTGGGCTGACAACTTACCAGGTAGAGCATCATCCCTCGGTGCGAAAGAAGGATGGATCAGAGGGAGCGTGTCACAAGTCATCTCATTTTCCTCCCCAGCTCAATTAGGAAACAACTATCTTCTCTTCTCTGCATGCTCCTTTTATCTTCTCTTACTTCTGAGTGATTTACCCCCCATACCCCTTCCCTTTCCCACTTCAGCCCTGGCTCTGAATGCTGATGAGACACCGCGTGTCACCCCAGGCAGTTACTCAGGTACTTCAGGTACAAAGAATACCTGACCCACAAACATTCAGGGACCAGTCAATCCCGTTATCTGAAGCAGCCCCAGGTGCTCTGTTGGTGCTGCCTGGACCACAACAACAAATCTACACACATGCACACAAATAAATACAACCCTTGTACAGATGGTGGGGAGGAACAAAACCAAACCGGCAGATTTTAATAGAACAAAGACTAAGGAAAGATATTTGGTTTTGAAATGCAACATCTCTTGGTTGTCTCTCAGAGACCTACAATAATTAAGGATAAATAGCAACTTAAATGTATATTATTTTATTTGCAACATGGAAAACTTCAATTTTCTTTCATTGAGAGGGAACAACGTGTTTCTTTCCAGTAGGAAGAAAACTGTTCTGTGATTATAATGACATCATGCTGCCTCTTATGGATTGTTGCATGTCTAGGAGCTTGAGAAAGAGGAAGGGCACATGAAGTACAGTACAGCCTGTTTAAGTAAAAATTCCTATACATGTGCATGTACAAAAAAGTAAGGAGTAAATGAAGTGGTTTTTTTTTCTTTGACTCTGAACCTTCTTTAAAAACTTACAAAAATTGGGACTGGAAGAAATGTATGTGATTTTTAGTTTGATTTTCCTCTGTAAAGTAGCCATAAGCCAAAACAAGGATTCAAATACCTTTGGAGGAAAATGATGATCACAATAATGTTCAAAATTTACAGTCTAAGTTCATCACCATATTTTTTCCATATTTTATACTAAAAAGTAGTTGATTGCTTACAGTGCAAGTTATAACGAGTGAGAAGTGTTTTCATGTCACTTGTATAACTAAAATACTAAAGTGACAAAGCATGAATTTGTTCCCAACAATTCTGAGTCTGTGTCATGGAAAATTTGAATTGTTATAGTCAACTATGCTTCATGGTTGCGCAATAATATTAATAAAGTCTACTTACATTTTAGGTTCTTTGGGACCAAGACCATAACGTTCCCATATTTTGGGTCCTCTTTAGACTGAATGCAAAGCAGTGGGCATTCATAATGTATGTTCAAAAATAACTGCTGGATGCTGTCAATCATCACGTTAGGGTGTGCAGAGAAACCAATTGCAGGGAAACCGCAGTGGCGCACGGAATCTCCTCATTCCCACCTCCTCCCTTCCTGCAGCAAGGCCTGCTTCAGGACCCTCCGAGATCATCTCCTCCTTCCTCCTACCACTAGTCACTTCTTGTGATTCAGGTCCCTCATCTTCAGTGCGGCAGAATTCAATTCTGCTTGCTTTACCGACATGCCTAAAGCTTCCTCCAAAGGAACGACTGCTTTGAGCTCTTTTTCCTGGGAGTCTCGCAGTCTTCTTGTCATTCTCAAACTTGGAGTATAAAACTCCTTTACGGAAGACTGAAGGAAAGCTTCAGCCACAGAGGAATTGCTGGATATCATTCTCAAAACAACACTGCAGAAATCACTGCATTGCTTCTTTGCACATCACTGTTATTTGGGAAATGCTTTTATTACAGAGAAGTGGAATAGTACATATGTATTTCATGAAACTCTGCTTATGCAGTACCAAAAAGATTACTTTCATGTCTGAAATTTTAACATTCGTAAGAAAAAGAGTTCATCAGGTAGCAGTCAAAATACTAGCCTAACACCTGTGGCTAAGGGACAATAGATCCACACAGATTCCCCAGAGCATGGTAAGGCTATTATTGGCCAAAAAGTGATTTTACAGGATTCATAATTCAAAGATATAGTACATTTTTTTCTTCTGATTTCTGTCACAAGTTTTACAACTGCACAGATTGTCCTAGTAAGAATCCCAGACATGCTGTAAGATACTGTCTGAGCTCACCTTCATTTGCTAGCTCCCCCTTGTCCAAACTCAGAAATCTGCCAAGGAAAATCTGAGCTTTATAAATTGCAATGCCAATATAGCAGTCTAATGTTCAAACAACGAGGGAAACTGAGGAGCAGTCACTGATAACGCCCTATCAGGAGTTTGCACCTCTTTATATTTAAGAGCCTTGCACGCTTCAGTGAATTACAACTGAGCTAATATCACCAGGAAAGAGCAGTAACACCTTGAATCACCAAGAATGAACGATTTAGCTGTGACACATGAGAAACCGTACAATCCAGAAACAGATTGGGACTGACACAAAACCTGGAACAACTGGCATTGCATTTTCCCCACCTGGTAAATTCCCAAGCAAGCAGGCAGCTACACCGCCAGCAGCCATTTGAGATCCCAAGTCCCGCTCAAGCAAAGTACAATATCCAAGTCCTGAGGCAGCTGAGACTTAGATGAGCACAGAAAAGATGAATTTGGAGGGAAAGCTGGACCCTTCTCACCTGGCACACATGTGAGGGCACCGGTCAGGCTGCATCTGCAACTCGTTCTTGTAAGGGCAGCCCAGGTGATGATCAAACTCTGAACTTGCAAATCTAACACTCAAAGTGCTGCTGGGCTTCTGCACAGAAGGTTACAAATACCTTTTCAGTACTGCTTCTGGCTGCCATGGCTCTTGGGGTGGTCAGATTTAGTGCTTAGTTTACTCGTCTTTCAAGGGTGATTCTTCACCGAATTAGTGGTGATGGAAAACACAGGATTTATTTCACACCTGCTTTGAGGATTTGATGAAAATGAACAGGGAGAGGCGTTTTTTGAATGTGTGAACTCATTACAGGCACTAACGTAAATACATATTTTTAAATGGTATTTTTGCAATCTGTCCGACAGATATCCATATTCAGAGCATGGTCATCCGCAAAGGATGTGATAAAAAATTCCTGGAACAGTTTCTCGAGGGCCTTGATGGGCATAAAATTCCATAATAAACCAGAGAGAACATACCTGTGGACACCCAAACTATTAAATTATAGTAGCTTTTCTGTTCACTGTTGCCAGCACAAGAAGGGAAAAAAAAAAAAAATCACCTCCAGAAGATACTCCTGGTAATCTCTACCATCACTTCTTTCTCATCTGCAGCTCACATGGCATCCAATGGACTGAGATCAATCAGTCCACTGAGATCTGCCTTCAGGATCCCAGAACATCGATTCCTGATCTCAAATTTTTAAAAGCAGATCCAGCCTCCTGTTACTTCTTGCTGAACCATTGCAGAACAATTTCAATTTGGTGCAAATTCTTAAAAACATGCCGACTTCTCCATTTCCCCAAAGTGTACCACTGATTTAAAAATAAAATAGAATCTATGCTGAAATGCAGATACTAAAGGCAAAATGAAGAAAAACAAAGTACGTGTTTTAAAAACTGTACCTAGCCAAGCCTAGTTCAAATAAGGACAATTACTCAACTCATAAAACTACCCCAATTCACTATATTCACTATATTTTCATTGTAAACTACCATATCAAAATTCAAATTCCAATCAAGATCATTAAAGATCCCTTTAAAGCCTGGAAATTAATTGCTACTTATGCAAAGGATTCTTTCTGGAGTTTTTTTAAAGCTCCTATAGTCAGCTTGCTATAATTATAGGATGAAAAATGATAAACATGTAGGAAGTCACCTCTCCTTGCAAATGAGCTGGAAGCCAGTTGTTATGATTTAAAAACATTTTCATGTTTCTGCTCTGGCAACGTTTAAGCATCTGTAAACATCCTAAAATGCTATGTGGGCATGGAAGTGACAGCAGATACAGGGAACAGGGAATGACAATTTCTGTCAAAGAACAAGTGAGAAGAAGTTGGGGGTTGGACTAGACGACCTCTGAAGGTCCCTTCTAACGCAAACCAGGGTACGGTTCTGTGAAAATGGCATGACTGTACACTTTGGAGAGATTGGCGGAAATTTTTGACCATTTTCACTCCCAGCTGTGGCTGTAACTTGGTCATTATAACTTCGCAGATTAAAAACTGAATGCCTGCTTCCTCTCTTCTCAAAAAGAACAGTTGTGGGGTTTTTCAATAAAAATAATAATAAAGTAAATCTCTCAATAGTATTTTGAATGAAACCCAATGCCATATACAATTAATGCACTGAGCTAATACCGAACATAATTCTATGCTTTTTGCTAGTTGTACACTCTATTCATATTAACAATTGCTAGGCTCCAATTTTCTCCTCTGTCATCAAGATCATGTGAACCCAATTTCCACAAGCTTTAATTAAGACATATATCATCAAAGATTTTTCCAAAACAACAAAACACAAAATGAGTCAGAGGAAAGACAAATTACATGCTAGCTTTACTTTATTTTACATGCTGTCGGATCAGTCAGGACCATTGAGGTACAGAGACCACGTCCATCCCCTCTGACTGTCTGGTTAACAAGCAGTACTCCTTTGTTTTTGACATGGACTAGGCTGAGTTTTCCTCTTGGTGAGAAAAATTAATTTAATAGTGTAAGTTAAGTTTAGAAAACTATAGCAAACTATGAGTATGTTATTGCTGCTATATGACAACACAAATACAATATGCATCTGTGCAGGAATTATGAACTACTTTTACACTAATTAAAGAACTGGTCATAATGTGGTATAGCAATCGTGGATAACAATGATCACCTGCCTGTTACATTTAGAACAGGAAAAATCTTTTATAACTTCATTCATTTTAACTGTGTTCTGCTGCGCATTTACATCGAGGTGAATAACATGAAAAATTAAGTACCAAATCAAGGATCTTCTTCATGTCATAGTTTCAGTCCTACTATTTTAAATGCAACAACAAAAAGATCTGAAAAATCATTAATGGAAAGTGTTATAATCTGTGTATCTGTAATCTATTCAGTGCCGATACTGGGACATACGAAAGCTGACTTCCACATTTTATGATAAAGTTAGCCATACTGTGTGTCTCTGAAAACGAATCTGTTATTTGCACAGTCCATGTGTTCTCACAGTCACGGACTGCAAACTGGACTGGAACGGAGCATTTTCACTTAGTTTGCGTTTGTGAGATGTACAGTGATAACCGCGTAAAGCATCTGAGTGACATTCCAAACCAGCTCTGACATTTCAAGTTTGTTCTTGTCACCTAATGTTAAAGCACCACAACTGTTTTGCCAGTTTATTTCAATTTTATAGTGTTTCTTTCTTTAAAAAAAATTACAACGCACAAGCTGTTTTGCCGTGTGACCTTTCTCTTTAGAGTGGTCACTGAATCATCAAGCAATGAATATACCACACCTTCATCTTCTTCTTTAAGAGGCAAGCGCTTTTGAGAAGGTGAAGGGGAAACATTAGAAAAGCTTGGCTCTGTCCTGTCATGTTGACTTAGTGTGACATGAAATTCTGTGACATGTGACATTAAAAAAGGTCACTTTGACAACCTGACTACTAGAATGCCAGCATACTTTTCACTACTGCTGGCAAATGAATGGCAAATTACACAATGTCTGCAACCAACAATAAAAATATTTTAATTTTTTGGGGGGTAATTTTGGCATTTTATGGAGTTTTATGACCTCATGGAGCTTTAAAACATTATGGAGCTTCTCCAGTTTCTCTCTGGTTTTCTCATTTCTTCCCTGTAGAATTTTCTTAGTTGCAATAAGGGGTTTTTTGTTTATTTTTAATGGATTTATTTAATGTGTTAATGATCTCCCTATTCCTTCTAACTGTATTGGATAGAAAAAGAAGCAAAATTGCATTTTTAGTACTATGGTTAAAATTTAAAAGAGGAAGAAAGAGACATAAGACAGGCTCGAATCTTGCCTTTGAATTATGATCAGCATTTTCATATATCAGCTGGGAGCCTCCAGGTTCATTCTTATATGACAGAGGCTCTAACTGACACCACAGTAGTCAAATCCCCTTAAATTTCAGTTTCAGCAATTAAAAAAGAAGGACACACTTAAAGTCTGAAGTCACAGTTCTTTACCTACACCTAAAACCCGTGGTGGATATGGAACGGGGGGTAAACCTGATGGAGCTTTGCTGAAGACCAGAAATGGCATCTATTTTTACATAATTTCAGTTGCTTAGTAATGTATGACCTAAAAAAACCACAAACCAAACCACAGACTGTGGTTCATATTTATACCCTGGTTTCCTTGTATTTATCATGCCACCTACCCAGGTCATTGTAGTATGCATTCTGTCAGCTTTTTAAATTTTAAGCATTGTTCTCATGGTGTATTACTTGTCTGTTCTATTATACTTCACACAGTTGGGTTGCTGGGGTTTTGAAAGGCCTTTTCAGCCTGCCAAGTCCCTGTTTAAAAGAGAAAGGCAAAAAAAGTGTGTTTTTTAAATGTTCTTCTTCTCTCATAAACAAAAAGATTGAATGTGGAAAAGTGAGAGTCTGCAATTTAATGAAACGAGACAGGGACTGGCTTCTATCAATACCGTAAAAATGAAAAAAAAAGCTATTATTTTTTCTTTTCTCATGGTTTTGGGGGCTAAATAATGTATGATATCTCAGATGTTGTGTAAATATAGTGGACTACTAATAATCTCTTTAGTCAGAGACTACCAATTTGAAGTGCTGATATACAGATGGTGTTTGTTTACTCAGTTGGCTATTGATGTGGGTTTCCAGATGGTGATCTATCAGGACTTTTCTTCAGAGCATAGGTAGATCTTGCAGAAATTTATCTGTTTAAATTGTATAGATTTCTTGGAAAACCCTGTTCTTTACAACAGTTAAAACGCAGGGCTCTAGAGCATTGAGCAAGTGTTTTTTACACGCATAGAAAAGATTCTAACTTTGAACAGAGTCTATAATGCTATGTTATTTAATCTCTCTGGATTTAAAACTTTTCAGATGGAGGAAGTTTTCAAAAACTATATAGAAAAGTAAATCTTTTGGAATCAAAGAGAAGGGATGAGTTTTGGCTTTTCCTTAAATACTCATTATGGAACTGGGCTTTGAACTACTTTCATTACTTTCTCGATTCCACTAAATCTGCATGTGTAATATTACATACAAACAGAGATTTCATAATCACAGGTGTTAACTCACTCTCTGAAGGACTATGGCACATTTAGTTTGCAAACCCTACACAGCCAACAAAAAATAAATGTTCATATCTGGAAAAAAAAAATAGTGAAGTTTGCCTCTGACAAAAAAGTAGAGGTTGTGGTGGGGTGGTAATTACTTGTCGTTTTTTACATTCTTACTTAAAGAAACACCTATTATCTGTGAGGTCACTTGCTACCTTCAGTTTCTGACGAGTTAACATTATTAGAGAGGATGAACTTGGACCCTGCAATAGGAGACAACAGTGACAGCTTATCCACAAAGGGAGGTCAGGATAGTTTCAGCAGTTCTGGTATTCACACCTTAGGCTTCGTGCTGCTGCTGATCCCAGTGAAGATCTGAGCATGGGACAGGACTAATGACTGCAGGGGAATTCCTTTCAAAGTTATGGAGGTGCCAGCAAGGTATTTTTACAGCCAGGAGTCAATTTATTGTGACATACAAAATGTACTATCTTAGAAGATGCATGAATTATCGAAGGGTTGACAAATAAAGAGACTGAGCAGTTTAGATGACACTAGTAGCACAGAAATTAATATTGTAGCCATGGCTCACTACTTGCTCTTTGGGACTGAAGTCAGTTAGAATATGCAATTACTGAACTACGCAAAATAAAAAAGACCTTTAATATTTTTATTTTTCTCATAATGGCAATCATTTCTCAGTACCTTACTAGATTCTCTGCCCATAGTGCTTATTTACTACCTACAAGATATGTTGCTTGAGAGTTACATAAATTAACACTTTAATTATTACTTTAATTGTACTATCGTAATCTTTCCATCAGAAAAAAGATGTGCTACTTAACCATACATACAGACGGTGTGCAAGAGGAGAGAGAAACCCAAAGAAACTCTTCCTGCACGAGGGGAAATAAGATCTACAGATTTTCAAGTGGGAAAGCGGTTATCAGCACTTCGCTTAGTGGATTCTGGATTGCTATTTTATTCCCTTCTTCGAAGACGGTTAGTGACAGTAAAATATGAGCACAACTGCACAATTGCACCTCTCCTGTGAAGAAAGGCTTAGAGAGTTGAGTTTGTTGAGCCTGGAGAAAAGAAGGCTCTGGAGAGACCTTCTTGTGGCCTTTCAATATACAAGGGAACTTACAAGAAAGATGGAGAGAGACTTTTTATCAGGACCTGTAGTGACAGAACAAGGGGCAGAAGTTTTAAACTGAAAGGGGGTAGACTTAGATTGGAAATAAGGAAGAAATTTTCTGTGATAAGGGTGGTGAGGCAGTGGCAGAGGTTGCCCAGAGAAGTTGTGGCTGCCCCATCCCTGGGAGTGTTCAAGGCCAAGGATGGGGCTTTGAGCAACCTGGTCTGGTGAGAGGTGTCCCTGCCCATGGCAAAGGGGTTGGACTAGATGGTCTTTGAAGGTCCCTTCCTAACCAAACCATTCTATGATTCTGTAGCTGGCATTGTAATTTTGCCATGAACTTTTCTGAAGATCATAAAACTCTAAGGATGTAGGGTCAGGCTGAACAGTAATTCTGTCCAGTTTTCACACAACATACATAACTTAAAGCTGTGCACGAGCTGATCAGGCACTAGGACAAATGAAGGGTTGCATAATATCTGACATGCTCAAAATCAAAATACCATACATAATTTTTATATTGTTATTAAATATCTTAACTGATTTTTCACAGATGTAAAACTGAGAAAAACACTGATGCTCAGCTACCATTCTAGCCAATGAATGTAACAATTTCACTGCATCCTTTGTGTTCAGAAAGAAAACTGAGTGAAGAGTTTGTACTGAGGTGTCTCCTGGAAGGGACATTTCTGAAGGAATTAAGCCAAATGGCAATGCAAACCCCAAAAGGAAAAAGCTTACTGAATTCCAGAATCTGTTCTTCATGTTTATATTCAGTTCAATGCACCAGTGCATTTTTTTCCATTCCTTAGACTTTCACCAAGACAATTCATAGTTTTTAACATAACTGTCTAAAGCCTTTTAGGTGTAAATCAGCAAGCAATGAAGTGAGATGGAAAAGTAGCTTCCCTGTGACAGATGTGTGCTTGAAAATGAGGTGATAATAGGTAAAATGGTATTAAGAAGACTAATGAGATACAATAACAAGCCTGTCTAATTGTGAAGATTTAATTAAAGCAGAGCTGCTGTGATGCTGATGCAATTATTAAGAAAATATCTGGCTTTCTGTGTCAGATCAAGATGCTGTTTCAAAATAATATAATCTAGACCTTTAAAAAGGTCTAGATCTTAGCATGTCATATAAATATTTTAATCCACTTAGTTACTTTGGGTTGAGAGTATATCAGTGGAGTTGAGCAAAAAAATGGTATTCCTGAGATGCTTCAGAAGCACATTATATGTTAAGTCCTTGCCATTCTGCAACACACTCAGTGCCTGAAATTTTCATAAACAAGATTGCATGAATGATAAAAAAAGCTGGATGAATGACAAACTGCAAACACACAGCAATATTTTATTATAAGGTTAGGTGGCTTGTGACAACTCTAAAGGTGCTCTCAGCTCTTTCCCACTGAATTATATTTGCAACTGTAACTAACACCATATGCTATTTGGCATTAGCCAATATGTGTTAGACACTAGAACCTGACTTCCAGGGGACTAATGTATGAAGCAGACTCTTCCTTAGGCTCCTTGCAACATCAGTGAAAAGCTACACGCTCCCTTCAGTTAATAATTTAGAGCAGGGGCCTATCTTATTGTAAGAAAACCTGATCGAGAAACTTAAGTAGATGGTAAGAATTCCTCATTGTTCCTCTTTTCAGTCTAGTCCCAATGTCCAGTCTTCCCTGGAGGTCTCAAATATAAAGCATGGATTTGGAAGGATACACATATGGCTGGCCTCAATCCCCAGAAATTTTTGCTTGAAAACTGCGAGCCAGTTCAAATGAAGCATTTTTCTTGTATCTGCTCAACAGAGGCACGCAGCCTCAATACATGCTGTCCTGTATGCCTACTTCAGCACTTGCACTTTTTCCTTTTTATTCCCTTTTCAATATCCATTTACTGCCTTGGTTTCCACTTCATGGTGACCTCAATAACTGCTATGCTCAAGGAACTCGGGTGCAAGATCTACTTGCTGTAAGGTGACTCAGAAGTCCTATTATGACCCTTTCCTTTCTCACCACTGATTTCCTTATCCATCAGGAGTAAATTTTTGCACCCTAACCCCATCAATACCTTTATGCTGTGGGGGATTTTGACTGTCAATTAAATCCAGGTTTAAGACTGTTCTGAAAAATGGACTCACTTGTTGTGCAGGAATGATGCAGACAGACAGTTCTGCATGCCTGTGCAATGGGAGAGCCCAAGCGCACTTGGTATCTTACTATAGGTCCAAAAACCTCATGTCATCTGGATAGATCAGTGGTGGAAAAGCAAACACGCTACAGAGCAGCCCACCGCATAATTTTCTCTGTTCAATACCCTTAAAAATGATATGTTCCCTTGAAGTTGCTGTACAGATGAACCAGCAGCCAACAATACGGAGGGAAAGCAGAGTCACGGAGAACAACATGTCTGTGCCCCCACTCAAGCCTGCTACTCACCTTGTAAGGCAGGGGCGCCTTCTCCGTCTGGCTTTGCAGTATTGCCACTGAGTGGCCCAAAGGCTTTAAGGGCAAAATAGGGCTTTATTAAAGTGTCTCAGACAGATTGATTTAAAATATCCCAAATGCAACTACTTAAGAGACAATATAAATTCTATCATTGTCTAATTCAAATTAAGGAAAATTCACCAATGGAGGGAAAGTTGCTTTTCCCTTGCCTCTGCACAAAGCAATAATAAAAATTAACAGCAGATGGTATATGAACTATTAGTCATTTGGATAGCCATTCAAAGTCTATTTTAATCCTTTCACATGTGATTTTCATTCTTTTTCCTCCCAATTACAGTTATATCTTTCCTAGTTATTTCAGCATCTCCCATTCCAGATAATAACCAGAAATGAACATATAGTTGCGGTCCTGAATTTTACAGAAGGTTTGGTTCAAATTTGTTACTATGAATACCATAATGTTTATAGCCAAGGAGAAAAAGGGACAAACCCAACATCTTACATAGGCCAGAGAAATAATTTAGAAGTGTTTTTCTGTCTTTAGAGTTATAGAGGTTAGAGTTATAGAGATGGTAGCCTACAGGCAATGGGATTCATACCTCCTAACCACTAGATTGTCCAGTGATTCCACCCCAACAAACTGCTTTGACAGTTTCTGTTTACGCTGGGTTTTGGATTAATTGATCCAACACATTAGAAAGAACATCCCCCTAAGGTTTCCTCCATTTTCAGCTTGTCAAACATTGTTCTGCCCCTTCGTGCACTGTCTTTCAGACAAACTCTCCTCACCCCTTCAACACTGTACACAGGACCTGTACATCCCAATTTATTCTAGCATCGTGTTATGTTAAGACATCTTGTTTTCAGCATCAGTAATGATAGCTTCAAGGACAGCATGATTTAAAGGCTGTTCTTGATCAGGAAAAGATTGTACAAATTAAGTGTCATGAGTCTCAGAAAAACAGTGGAAAGTCTTTGTTATTTACAGAATTAATTTTCAACAGTTGAAGTAAATAGGAAAGACCAAAAAGGAGTCTTTAATTGCTCCTGTTTTGCAAAAATCTTAGTCTTGTACTGCTTAGTGTGTTTCAAACATGTACGCTCTAAAGTTGAATGAAATCTCAATCTATTCTGCCCGAAACTGTCTTTCTCCACCTTGCTTTCCTCCTTTCTAGCTCACTTGTTCTTACTTCTGAAAACAGATCTGAGAGGCTTTGCTCTCAGTACATCCATTTTTTAAAAAAAAAAACTCATTCCAATTCTTCCTAGCTTGTTAAAGTCATGCAAAAAATCTATTTGTGGTGGCCTTTGAACTCTAGCAATGGTCATATTGGTTCCATTCATACTCTGCCACGTTAAATGCCACCTCAACTGATAATGCACGCTTGCCTGTGGAATGAGCAAAAGATTAGGAACTGATACTGACAAAGAACTTCCTGTAAGAAATTGGCTTGATATATCCTAGTTCAGGAAGGACTGAAAATTGTTGAGTAAAGATCAGCCAGAATTATGATGTTTTGAAACTTTTGAAAGGCTAGACAACACGGGCTGGAGGCTGTTCTTGTTTCTTGATTGTTCTGCCAATGCCATGAGATGGGATACCAAAGAGTTGCTCTAACACTGCCCTAGGATACTTGACACAGGTGCAGTATCGGGGTGGAAGAGAAGAAGTAGTTGTTTGCTTTCCTGGGGTCCATAGGTGAGCTGATGAAGAAATACCCTTTATAGTTTAAACTAAATACTGATTTCTTCTCTAAGTACTTCTCTGCTGATCAAAGCTAGAATCTATATTCTTTCCAGATAAAAAATATAGTTGAAAATATCAGAAGTATTGGAAATTCCCAGAAGACACCACTGGTAGACTGTGAAGCTGCAAGCTGCTGGTGGATTCACAAAGACTTTACAACTGATTTGGTGTCAGAGGGCATCACAAATTCCAGGACATGTGTAATGGGAGGCAATTTTTTTTCTCCCTTAAGAGTTGAGGAGGAGGGTTGGTCATGACTTGCTTAAACAAAATGGGGAAACTCTTAGAAAACTTCTGGGTTTACTTCTGTATTTGCAAAAGGAAGATGTCTTAAAAAAAGTATTTCTCCTTCTAGGTAAAAGCACAATGGAATTTAAAATCTCAGGTAGAAATCAGAATCAAAAAATACCTTTCTGTTTCACAAGACTGAAAAAAAGAATCCTGTCACTTTACTTCCCTCTTCTAAATGTAACGAGTTATGTTTCAAGGAAAAGAAAGGAAGGAATCATTTCCCACCAGTCTGCAAGTGCCCTCACCCCAGAAGCTACTAAAGAAAGCACAACAGCTATATAGGATAGACGCATGATGAAACAACTCTCCGGATCAGTTGCAATTTAAATCGTTTCTCTACGGAAATCTAGACATCCTGCCTATCTCAGGCAACACTTTCACACAGGAAATGGAAATTAGAGAGATGAACATGGAATTAGAGAGACGAAAATAAATCTGTACATGGGAAAAAAAAAGAGAGAAGCTAATGAAGAAATTGCAGTTGTATCTTTTTTTGTTATATGAAGCAAACTGCTTGATTTTCCCAGAGGATAACTTGCTCAAACACAACTTCTATGTTATATGTGATACCAAATTTGTTGCACTGCATTCTTCATCTGCAGAACAAGTGACATAACCAGGATGTGCTTCTACTGGCAATGACTTCTATTTGCAAGGTAAAAATATGGCCCCATTGAAATAAACAACAAAACTCCCAATACATTTAAAAGGACAAGTCTTCATCCAAAGTCTTACTGTTTCTCAATATTCAGCTACAGTTAAGCTAATGGTTGTATTCCGCAACTTTTTATGTGGATGAGTGACTATACTTGCTACAAGAGCTCTCACAGTTAAGTTACAGTCCCATTTGTAGTGTTACCAAACAAGTAGGCAAATGGCAGCTTGAGGCAACACTACTGTGGTACCACACCATCCTACTCCTTCATACCACTTGTGAGCTCTGTAGTCTTAGTGCCCTGACTGACATCTGACTTGGAAGAATGCTCTGATCCAAAGGGCAACCCCAGAGGGATCTTGTGCAAGAACAATGTTATTGTGTTCACAAAATGAATGGAAGAGAGAAATCTTTGCATACATTCACAGCTTTCAGTTATGTCGCCAGGACAGAGAGTCAATTGGGATCTTTGCCAAGTGGCCAACCAAAGGCAAAATTCGAATTCAGATTCCTGTGAAATTTACGGATGGCCCACACCCTGGCAAATGCTGCATACGGTTTAACTGGACCATGTTAGACATAGCTCATTAAATTATTGCTGTCTATGGTGCACCGGTCTTTTATTTCTATGTAACGGAAATACTTTGGGTTTGTTTTGCTTCTTCCAGCCCTATGGTGAATCATCTCTTTTATCCACAAGACATGACTAAGGTAAAATTTATGGCTGTCAGAGTTTATCAATAAATCAAACTTTAGACCAGTCTTGATTCCAGGGATCTATTATTCATTTCTGCACATTTTTAAAGGACTAGAGTCAGAACAGAGACTCCAAATGTAAAAAAAAATGTACTTATAAAGACATCAGAGGTATTAAAGAAGGAGTTTACACAAGGTCTAATTTTCTTGCACAGCTGTTTTACATAACGGTGACTACACCATATGTTACTGAATTAAATCCAGTTAATGGAAAGAAAATAATTTATTGTCAAACAAAAAAATTCAAGAAATTCAAACTCTGCCTTTGAGAGGTGAAATTACTTCTTTACATTACTTTAAAGAGACCTGTGCCCTAGGCTCCTGACCATCCTGGTTGGCTTCCACCGGAGGATTTGCAGCTTCTCCACATACATTTCCAGAGCCATATTCCAGCCCTGACCTCACCACCACTAGCCAGAGGAGGGTAATAACTTCCCTCACTCTGCTGGCCATGATCCTCCTAACATCACTCAATATTTGACTTTCTTTATTCAGAGTAGAAGTTCAATTTGGAGTTCCAGGCCTTTTTGTTAGGAGAGAATGCTTCATTATGTCCACTTCAGTAAATAGTCCATGGTTAAAAAGTTATGTAGTATAAAAACAGAGACAGGGTTGTGTACTGTAACTCTACTTTAGCAGACCCTGTGCAAACACTGAACAAAAAATAGTGTCCATAAAAGAATTTGCTCGAACATCAGGATTCTGCTTCATAGTACTAATCTTTCAGTCTAAATTACTTTGGATCTCTAATAGGACAATTCTGCTGTTGAGGAATTCTACTATACTAATTCTAATATATGCTGCAGTTTGTGCGTGCATCTAGATGACAATCGCAGAATCACAGAATCGATGAAGTTGGAAGAGACCTCTGGGATCATGGAGTCCAACCTTTGCCCTAACACCCCCATGTCAACCAGACCATGGCACTAAGTGCCATGTCCAGTCTTTTCTTAAACGCCTCCGGGGATGGGGACTCCACCACCTCCCTGGGCAGCCCATTCCAATGCCTAATGACCCCTTCTGTGAAGAAATGCTTCCTAATGTCTAACCTGAACCTCCCCTGATGCAGTTTGAGGCTGTTTCCTCTTGCCCTATCACTTGTTACCACCTGGGAGAAGAGACCGAGTCCCGCCCTGCTACAACCTCCTTTCAGGTAGTTGTTGAGAGTAATAAAGTCATCCCTGAGCCTCCTCTTCACCAGGCTAAACTTGGATACAAGAATATTTTCTCAAACATTGTTGAAAACCTTGATAAAGTTGAAGGTAAATGACTCACAAATCTAGTCATTTTATCATGAAAGGCAATCAGGTTGGCCACAAAAGATTGGATTGACCAAATGTCAATCCATGCTTGCCGTCTCAGTCACCACCTTCTCACTTCTTGTGCCCAGATATGTGATCTAAGAGGATTCACTGATTTTCTGTAATTTAATGGACTTAGACCCTATAACATTAGCTTTAACATAAGCTCCTTCCTTGCAGACACAAAGTTTATAATGTCAGTTTGTTGGTCATTGGTACCACCAGGAGTCCATTGACTTTAGTGAAGTTACTCCTCGTTTATGAAAAAAAATTTAGTAACCAAGTAGTGCAGCACTGGCCCAGGTTGCCCAAGAAGGTTATGAAATCCCACCATGCAATTATCAGCCACTTACAGATATATTCCCTTGGAAAAGTGTCCTTAGGGTTCTTTGTGGTAAGCACCATAAAAATAATTTCAGTTTTCTTCTAAGTCTGTAAAATTCCTTTTTATGGCATAGAAAATCTAAATGTTCGAGAATCATTTTGCAGAAAAGTAATTTGCAATTATAATTTATCCCCATATTGCCATACAAGATTGCACTTAGGAAGACAAATAGAACAGAATGAACTATAAATTTCCCTCCTCGTTATGAATGATAAGGATCCTGCAAAGGCATTATGCCTGATATAAATATGTGTAATATGGTCTTTCACTAGTGAATTTAAGTAAGTTTGGTTTAATAAAAAGCAAGTTGAAAAACTCTTTGTGATCATGGAAGATCTCAACTCTTACTGTGAGAGAGAAAATGGCCAAGATGGGGGAAAAAAAAAGTGAGTAACAGCACTTCTTGAAAGGTACCGCTGACCGCCTTGAGTCCTGAACGGATCAGAAGCAAGCCATACAAAGGCAAACACATTCCACGCTTGTTTATATTTCTGCTTTTCTTATCCTTTTTACTTCCCCAAACGAAGGGAAATGAATCATGTTACAAGAGCATTCACATTAACAAACAATAATTATAGCCTCTAAAACATTTTCAAATTGAGGTAATTGCTTTGTATGACCTGCTGCTAACTGATTCTGCTCATGTTTTGCTAATTTTTTTCCTCAAAATATTTTGTTATTCCATTATGGGGTTTTTTCGGTTCAACAAACATGTCAAAAACTTGAAGCAGTGTTATTTTATAAATATTGCAGCCTGCAGTCTGATAAAATTAATGTAATATTTTGTACTGCTGGATTTAAAATTTCTTCTGTACTATATTATTTCCTATTATTCGTGTTCCATCCCTGGCTTCATCACACCATTTTGAAAGCTCTGTTCACCTAAAAAGGAAATAAAAGTTCTTCTGTTCTGTAATTTAATGGACTTAGACACTGTACCATCAGCTTTAACATAAATTTTTGCTTTTAGATAATGAAGCCAACATTTACAGTGTCATTTCTCTAGTCATTTGTACTGCTACAGCTCCACTGACTGCAGGGAAGTCATTCCTGATTTGCAGAAGTGTAAATAAGAGGATCACGTTATGCACTACAATGCTCCTCTACTGATCGAAGCACTAAAGTTTTTTGCGCAATGGCACAACCCGGAGTACAACACTGCAGAATTTGGGAGAAACGTTGTATGAATCTAATGTGTACGCTGTGTTTTGAAGTTTACGGCTTTACTTCCCAAGGTGAGACTTTTCCATGGCTGCTTTGCCAATCAATCACTGAGCTGGAGCATTATCATAACTAATACAATTACACATCATATTACTAAGAATGTGCAACAGAACTAGACCACCTGTACAACACTGTTTATCAGCGTTATAAAGTTAATGATTAAAACAGCAGCTTATCTCACTGTTGTTACTGAAGTAAGAATAGTGAAATGTTGTTTTATCCCATTTTTATGTGAAAATTGAAGCTGAGCAATTCCCATCCCCTTCCTTTGCAAAAGGATATTCTGGCAATGTGGCTTTCAAAGAGGGCTCTCTGAGGTTCACGTATATCACTTTAACAAGAACTTCCCTTTGGACAAACATTCTACCAATGTTTTCAAAAACAGACTTCAAAACCATAACCTTTTCTTCATAAGTGTTTTAAAGACTGGACTTGATTACGGTTGGACTTGATGATCTTTGAGGTCTCTTCCAACCATAATGATTCTATGATTCTATGAAAGATATATTAGAGTGAGATATCCACATATTCTAGCTAAAACAACCGGGATTTTTTTTTTTTCTAGTTGTAAGAGAAAGGACAATAACCCCTTCTGTAAATACACAGTACAGTTTTGTCACTGACAAAACCATTTGACTTTCCTATCTCTTCCAAATACCCCATCTGAAGACCGAGGAGTTGTACAATTCTAGCTTGACTGAAACTTATGTAAGGGAGATTTGCTGCCTATATCAAGGTAGCCAGGATTTCATCATTAGACAATTAGACAATAAGAATAAATTATGAAATGAAGACGAATTAAAAGAATACAAAAGGCTGCAGGCCCCGTGGCCCCGTAGGGAGAGGAGCCCCGGCTGGAGCAGGTTT
>NW_009630539.1:0-2280 GCF_000690535.1 Cariama cristata
CTTTCTGGCTTCATTAGTCGAAGGCAAGCTGATGGTTAAAAACATCATAGCTGGACAAGTAGAGTGGTTTCTTAAAGACATACCAAACTCTGAGAGTGAAAGAACAGCAGCCAAAATCAGCCAGGACAAATGGGCTGTGTGCATGAATGTTTACATGCACAGATGTAAATATTGTTTGCATTTGATATTTGACAGAAAGGGTTGTATTTTCGTGATGTTTTGAAACACAAAACTGCTTCTGTGCAGCACCACCTCAGACCTACAGCCTCAGCTACAGCCTCAGTCCAAGCTCTGGAGTACACATTTTTCTGGTTGAAAATAACTGCAGCTTGAGAGTCATGTAACGAATTCTGCTCGAGTGAGGTCTGGACACTCACAGCTCTTTTTCTGACTGAGTTAATTACTAAACTGGAAAAATATTTGAAAGGCACATTTGCAGGCATTCATGCTAGCATAGGGCAGATCAGAGAAATTCGTCTGTGATATGAATTATTAAACTACAGATCAGTCCAAACAATAACAGGTAAGGAGGAACATGTTAATTAAATGATATTGTAAAGCACTGACTCAGAAAAGCATTCCAATTTAGAGTTCAATTTGTTTTGACTTTATTTTGAGATGGGAAAAACATTTACCACCTGAAATTGTTAACTCCCTTATACATTTATTTTATGAAACAGGATGATCCCACAAGTTGTTCCTTTCTTGTTTCACTTCCCAAAGTTAAAATATTCTGCAACAAAGAGTGACTTTCGTCTGGGAGAAAAACGTATTGAGAAGATGAAGTTTATGCTTCTGAGACTTGGATAAGTTTCAATCCCTTTATACTTAAAAATTACACTAATTTGAATTCACTGCTCTACAGAGAAGCTGATGTTTCTGATGTACAGTTTTGCAGATTCTGCTGTCCTGTTCACCATTCATGAGAGAGGGCTGGGCTGCAAAATTCAGGCAGATTGGAGGGGGGATCTTAACTAACTTTGCCATTTATGGGAAGAACTACAGTGAAGTCAAGACTAGACCTTTGCTTTTTGTCTTAATTGATTTCTTGTGTACCCCGTACATCAGACCCTTATTTGGGAAATTGTAAAATATACCACCTCACAACTAGCAAAGTCACTTTCACAAGCACCTGAGGATGACTTTGTTAAGTGATAATGACTGATGAAAGAGTTTGAGGGAGCAATGGATGCTATTCTAGGCTAAGAATTAAATGTTGAAAACATGCTTTTTTAAGGGAACACTTACTGTAACGTAGCCTTAGCAACTGAGCAGCACATCTGTGTATCTATAAGCCTGGCTTTTAAAGTCTGAGTAGAAACATCTGTCTACAGTGCAGCTGAAAGGCAAAACTCAAAGGCTTTGTACAATGCTGTCCTATGGAATTTTGTGTACTGTATCTAGCGAGCAAGATTTTTTTTGTGACATACTTCTAGACCAATGTGTCTCTGCATGCATTATTACTTACCCACCAGCAGGATTCCACAGGTGTCAGTGAAATTCCTGAACGATCCTCTCCTGTGGTCCCTGTGAGAGGCAGTCTAGACTGCCGAAATGCAATCTAACTGCCACACCTCTGCATTTCACATTTTGCTGACAGATTTTTTCAGTTTTTGCCAGCTGTCTGGCAAAACTCTAGTACCTCATGGAACAGAGTTAAAGGTAGTGAATATGGAGTAGTATGAGTAGTTACAACATGAAGAAAGGGTTTGGAGCAAAAGAAATTCACATATGACTGGAAACAACTGTAATTACCAAAAATAACCCGCTGGTTGTGGGCTGAAGAACATATACTACACAGATTAGATAGATAGTATTGTCATCCTCTGGTTACCAACATGGTGTTGACACCTTGTATTTTGCTCAAAACCTACGATTAACTTTTCCTCAAAGCTCATGTGTTTTGCCAATGGACAGGGTCAACAGAAAGGACACAGACACCAAGTTAAAGAAGTTAGCTTATCTTTACTTATGCTTAAAGCAATAAGATAGTAAGGGAAATAATACAGCAAGAATAAAACAGAATACAGCAAGGATAAAACAGAACAAGGTAAGGCACCTAGTCATTACTACATAAGGTTAGCTGTAGTGATTAAGAAAGATATATCACCAATTGCCCTAATACTTTACCATCATCCAGATCCACAAGCATGGGGGAGCCCCGGTTAGAGCGAGGATTTGGAGAACCTGTCCCAGCAATCGAGGGGTCCTGTGCAGTGCATCCACTTGTAGATGAGGTCTCCAAAGTTGTTGCAAGAGGGTCCAGCTTTTTATATTGTT
>NW_009630540.1:0-14174 GCF_000690535.1 Cariama cristata
TGGGGGGGGTGGGTGTGTGTGTTTATTTTTGTTTCAGTCAGCTCAGACTCAGAGGTTACACACCCATATTCTCAGACACATGCTCATCCCAGCAAAGGTTAATCATTTAATCAAGCCACCTACGTCAGAAGCACCATTGTTCTAGGTTTCTTCTGCAGGCAGTGCAGTAAAAAAGTATCTCCAGAGGGTGTTATCTTACCAAAGATCTGAATTGCCTTTTTGAATAAATTTCTGTCTTGACTATAGCAAGAATCAAGGATATATAGGCTTCTCATTTATATGCACTAACTGTAGAGATAAACTTTTGCAGATAAACTGTTTAAAGATACGGGGTGAATCTGATCACCTGGAGCAGATCCCACTACATGAGGTATGTAGGATTAAAATTCCACAGCTCTGAGCAATCAGCATCATCCTTCCTCTCTGGCCCTTTTAGGAGAAATTCTGTCAATTGGCTTTCATGCACAGGACAAGCTGAGTCTTTCTCACAGAAAAAGTGTTTAATTCCTTCAGAAATACGTTGTCATAGTTATCCACTGCTGAAGTACAGCATCACATGATGGTGCTTGTGATAATTGCTAAACAACTAGTTACATAGAGCATATTTTTAGGAATGTCTGACTTCCCAGTGTCATTTCAGTGTCTTTTATCTCAGTAATTATTCCTCTACGTTAGAACAAACAACTAGAATTTTGGAACATTATGTGTTTCTACACCTACTGGAAGTTTAAAAAATAAGAATAATTCATAAAAACAAACAGTAAACATTTGGTTATAAAAAGCTGGATATGTCCTTTTTTGTGAATCTCTTGGAGAACAAGGCAATGAGTTAGGAACTTGAGGTCTGGGACGCTGCTGCTTTTGTGCTGCAGTATCTCAGGCCCCTGGTTTAGTGCTCTGTTCTGATATTAGGTAGCTTCATCATCCCTGTTGAAATTAACAATGAAATACCTACCCTTTTTCTTCATTACCTTCAAAATTAAAAGCAGAGACAGTTTAACGTTGATGACATTCCAACAGCACTTACATGAAACATATGCATCACAGCTTACCCAGATTTCTTCATCTCATTCACTCTTCACTTCAAGCAGTCTGTCCAACAGACTGATGGAAGAGTGGTGCTGTTAAGTCTATCTCCATTTGGCTGCCTGCCTGGTTGGCTAGGAAGGAACCAGGAGCCTCATGTTCCCTCACAGCTCCTCAAAAGTGTGATCTCACAGACCTCTCTGTCTCTAACCTTGACATTTGGGCTGCCTCAGGACGGGGCACCAACCACCAGCCATGGGACTGAGGCAGCAGATGAGTGAACTGCCCCATAATCAAGGTTAAACTCCCTTTTTTCTAGTGAGTTTGGGGATTTGAGGTTTGTTCTCCAAATAGAAACTAAACTAAATGTTTAATCATTAAAAGACTTCCTAAAAAAGAATTAGCTCTCTACTTGCTCTTCTAGGTCTTATTAGAGAATGTGGTTTTTAGAGGGTGGAAAATAGCTTTGGCTAAATCCTAAGTTTCATTTAGGATATGATGCTCAGTGCTCTGCTGTTTTCCCATCCATGATGCATCATTTTACTCCCAGCTTATTCTTTTCCTTTCCTATTCTTTTTCTTTCTGATTCCTGCCTAATAGCATGGCTCAGACTGCCAAATCAATTCTATTTCTTCTATTATTGCTGGGAATTTATGACTAGAAGAGCAAACAAAAAGCAATGACTTAAATAGATTGACATTGGAAGGAGTTTTTCAGACCTCAGACTGGCTGCTAAGACCTTATGCTGTGTCAATAATATCCATCAGTAAGGTTCGAATGAAAGAAAACCATTTCCATTTTCTGTCTCTCATACTGTTCTTCCTAGCATTTTATTTAAGATCATCCTGCTTTCTTTTAGAGGGAAGTTCAACAACAGACTGAGTTTGTCTAACCTGGCTTTGTGTTATTGCAGGGAAAAGAAGGTCAACATGAAATGAAAACTAACACATAAAAGAAGTACTTTTTCCTGCTAAAGGGAAAGTGAATAATGGATACGGTTAACAGACCCCTCTCCAAAAAAAAGTTTTGCTCTTCTGTTTTAATTACAAATCTTTAACCTGTTTTACATCCTTTCCCCCGTCATATTTAATGAAGAATATTAAAGAATGTGCACTGGTAGCTGTCACAGTGAAAGTTTCCACCAGTCTCTTAACATGATATCCCAAACTAAATTCCACATTTTAATACTGTAACAATGAGTAAAGAGGTCACTAATCTCTTATCTCAAAAATCTCTTTGATGAACACAACAGGAGTAAGAGTTCCTTAAATCCTCTGAGTATGCATGAAAAAAAAAAAAAAACAAACACAGCTGAGTGCTTTCAGTGGTACTTCACAGTGTGAATTACCTATTGTAGCGTCTATGGACATGGAAGGACAAGTAAGTATTTAAGGTGAGCTCACAGAACTGAACTGGGTTCAACAAAGGCTACAAAATGTATCTTTTGCTCTGTCATGTGTTACCAGAATTTGATACTGATTTTAAATAGAGCTTCAATAGGATTAAATGTAATACATGAAGTATCAGTGAAAAAATCTAACATTGGACGGACCTTGACAAGGAACAGTTGCAAGTAAATTAATGGCATAATTAGCTAAATGATCAAACTCTGAGATCTTAAACCCAGAACTCCATATGAAAAATGAATATTTCCTATATCACTAAGAAATTAGATTGACCTTGTCTGAAGCTTTTACAATTTTGTACTATTTCAGTACATAATTAACTGGAGAAAAAATATTAATGAGAGTCATGTTTGTGACTAATATCAGTATGGCTGTGTAAAATTTCACTTATAATCTATGAGTCTTGGGAATAATAAAGTATTAAAAGTGAATACTTTTTTTTTTTTTTTTTTTTTTTTTTAATAAATGTCATATTGATATTTCATGGTTCCTATGGAGTATGTGGTTTATGGAGAGCAGCTTAAGTGAATTTGCATTGCCATGGTACCCATGGTGGAATGAACACGGTGCAACACAGAGTTGCTGGAACTGCACAGGGGAAGGCTTCTGGGCAGCTATAATAGTAGCTTAGTTCTAAAGCTACACAAATCAGTGGGATTTAATGACACTTCTAGAACCATGAGAACGGAATATTATACATTCTGAACTTTAAAACATAAATAATTCTCCTATGTAATGGCCTGTTTATTTTTATCCATTTTGCTCTCCTCTTGTCCGCAGCAATCAGGTTGTTCAAGCCTGATTTATCTTTGGTAAATGCATGCTACCTGTTCTCAGTCTCCTTCTTCTCCATCAAATGACCAAAAATGACTCACAAGAGGATTTTCTCTCTGATATTCTGAGGGATTTTCAGATCTACAATTTTCTGGAGCATCCTTCTGGCCTTTTGTGAAGATGGTCACAATATTTGCATTTCTCCAGTTACTGGGATCCTTCCCTAGCCTTCACCCCCCCTTAAAAGATGGTAAAGAGTGGCCTTGCAAGGACATTGACAGTTCTGTCAGCACCCTTAGGTGCAGCCCATCAGGTTCTATGAACCTGAATGTGTGAAGTTCTCTCACATAATCCCTGGCTCAGGCCTTATCCTCTTCTCCTCCTTGATCCACGCCTTCAAGCACAGAGGCCTGGGAGACTGAAGCAGTGAAGACTAAGGCTAAGAAGGCCTTATCTGTGTCTGCTGTCACCAAAAAACCTACTCCATTCAGCAAAGGACTCACATTTTCTTTGTTCAGCCCTTATGATGTCACCATTATATGACAGTAAGATTTGGATATATCTAGTGGAATGGAGATAGTCACATGTGTCATGTGGTCAACAGTGAATGCAGAAAAATAGCCACTTTATGATGCAAACCAACTCATACACTAGTAGACTCTAAAAATGTTTCTTTCCATTCCCTTAAAAACTCCATCTCACCCCATTCCCCAAGGTAACCAATCAGTGACTATTGAATCTTGTGATCAGCCCTCCTAAAAAAAGGGTGGTCAAGGAGGGAAACAAGCAGTACACAGTAGACAGCTGTCTGAAAATAAGCTGAGACTGAGAGTAAGGAGAAAATTAGAACTCTAATAAGTAAATGTCACAATAAACAAGCTTACAAACTGCTGTAAAGCGCTGTGTACGCTGTAACAGAACGGGAAGCCGAAGTGTCTCCTTTCTTTCCACACACTCAGCCTGGTTTGTATTTCATGGGGCTCCTTTCCCAGAAAGACCTATCTGTTCTCAAACCCCCTTTTTTACTTAATCTTTCTAATTCTAAATCTACTGAATACTTCTAGTTCCCCTCTGGCTTGTGTTGCATATCCCTTCATTCTGCTGCCCATGGCAGTTTCCCATTTGCTGACAAATGTATATCTTCTCCTGATTCATGCAATTACTGTTGCCTCTTGGAACCTCATGATAGGTTTAGATTACATCTCACAGTAAAGGACAATTAATAAAGTATGTTTTTTAAATGCATCACCATTTCTAATTGATGTATTTTCGGAGGAAATAATGTCTCCTGTAGTCTGATTCTACTTAGCCTATCCCTAATGTGATTTTCTTTATAGTTCAAAGATCAAGTGAAGGCGTTCAAAAAGGCCTTTTATTTAAAGTGATGTAAAGAACAAAAGACCCTAGGTCATCTCTGCTCTACTGCAAGTTAAAGAACCCCAGTCTGTGAAACTACTTGACAGTAATGAGACTACGTGACGTATGCTACCTTCAGTTTGGCCTAGCAAACTGTAGGTTCACCTTGAAGAAAAGATTTCTTTATAAGTGAGGTCAGGAAACCCTTAAAGACCAAACACTGAATCTTCAGCTTTGTTACTAATGTTGTGCATAGAAGCAGCCTCATAAACCAGTTGGAAATGAAAGGCAGGAAGGTATTATACTTGGAAATAAATTTGTTTCATACACAAAGAAGCCAGTGTTCTTTTTACTTTAATAGACCTGCACCAACTAAAGGCAACAGTAAATTTACATATTTTTTTTTTTCTCCAGGCTTCTAATTATTTTTACATATGAATTTGTCACTTCTCTGGTAGTTAAAAATCCTCTTTCAGGATCTTCCATGATGAAGTCACTGTTAATGTGAATTTATAAAAGATATGTGCTTATCCAGCCTCAGGCATGATCTGCTGACATTTGGGGAAGTGTTTTCACTGTATAGATCCTGGCATCTGCAGGATGCGTACAGCAGGAACAGCCTCTATAGGATTTTTGCATTGCCAGTTGGAATAAAAGGGTTCCTCTAGAAAGAAAATCAGAGACTATATGAGCCTCTTGTATACCGTAGAAACAAAGACATTAATGAGAGGTGCAAGGTTATCTAGCAGTTGGGTAGTTTTGGACTGTCGTTCTTATCTGTCCCCTTCTCATGGTTCATAGTATACCCTTGCATGCAAAAGCTGTTGCTTATGGCAGGATTCAGAAGCATGTTGTCTGCTTACAGAGTAGTAGCAAGAAAAAAGAACACCAATGTGCTGTAAGTGTGAGCAACTAATGAAAGTTTTAAGTCTGATACTGCCTGAGTTAGGAACTGATATGCAGCACTTCAAAGCTGTGTTCCCAAGCTTTTTGTTGGTGTACACAGGAATAATCTCTGGCTTCAGGGGTCCTTAAGTAGAGCAAAGTGCTGAGAGGAAAGTATCTGATAAATCAGGATAATGTAGTTTTAAGTTCTGGTATCTTATTACCTGTCATGGCTCTTAGAATTCAAACCAGACCTGGGGAGCTGAAAGATATCAGATCTCAAAATTAATCCCGTTTTCTTGTCTTCATTCTATATCAGTAAGTGGTGTCTTCTGCTGCTGCTATTACAGTAAGTAAATTAAATAGATTTTTCCTTCCTGCCACTGATAAGCAGAGGCCTGGGGTGTGGACTGGAGGGTGCACTGACTCCCAGTCTTTGGTAGGAACTATGGAAAAGAGAAAAGTATGTGCATACAACAGAGTACTTTATTAGCATACCAACAAGATATCTGGGGTGCAGCAGAGCTTTGCAGTTTATTTCTGTGCCTGCATGCCCCTTGTGCCTCTGAAAATCTTTAGCCAAGTTGCTTTCAGCTCAAAAGCTGTGTGTTCCATTTTTGTCACCTCTGTCAGTATTGCTTGCTTTGTTCAATCACTCATCTTGGGAGGTCTTCTGCCACCAAGATGACAATGATGTGTTGATTCATTGCCCTGTCTCTCTGGTCCACATGGAGGAGGTACTCAAAGATGTCAGCTTGTTTTTCTTCAGCTATCCTGCTATTACTGGTTTTTCTTCCCTTGTTCATGGTGACATAGCTCTTCTATTATTTCTGTTTTAATTACGGTCACAGGATTCTACATTGCTACTGTAACTGTTAGTTAACAAATCTCTCTGACTATTCAACAGATAAAAATTGTCTATTTAAAGTCCTACTGACTTCTCTTTTCCTCTCTCTTTCACTTCTTTCTTAAAAGTGTGGAAAAATCCCTCTCCTCTATATAAACCCTGGATGGCTAAAATCAATGTCAAACTGATTTAATTCACAACCCTAGTTAGATTACTAATTAATTGATGTTAGCATTATTTAGTACCTGAGGTTTGTCACATCAAAATATTGCATCCTCAGAAGCTAAACACTGTTACATTAAAATAGTAACGCATAAATTCTTACAAACGTTCAGACTTTGGAAACAAGAAACAAACAGAAAACCTTTTCTTTTTGTCCAGAATGAGTTTAACAGGAGCAGCAGCTGTGTCAGCTTCCCCTACTGCCTGCAAATATGATTACATCTGAGCCAGAAGGACCATGCTTCAAGGAAATAAGATATTTTAAGCTCTCTGCTGAAAACTAGAACTAAAGTGCAAACTATTAGAAACAGTGAGGTAAAACAACATACACCTTGAAAACGTGCTCAGGATAAAAACTGTGTCCTGATTACCCTTCACCCTGAATTTGAAAATAATCATGTAGTTTTCTTGAAGCTCACTGTATTTTTGCAGAATTTTCTCTCATCATTTCACCGTTGGATGTTTCATTTACAATGTCATGAAAGACTGGTTTTCTGAATCTGAATTTTGACATTTTTTATGTGAATGTACTTTCAATCGACCTTGAAGAGTTAGGGAGCTGTGCCACCACTGAATACAATCACCGAGCTACATAACATGACAAATTATTCCATTTGCACTGTGACCATAACACGACAAATTTTCTTTAAAAATTAAATATATAGAAAATATAATCTAGAGTATTTCATAACTGATCCTCAAAAAGAAGTACCTAGACAGGAAAAAAAGTGATCTCATGTTAAGGTTTCCTTACAAAAGAAACTATGAGTTTCATGTTGCACACTTAATTTTTGGTACTTTGAATTGCTTAAGTCAACCCTTCTGGCTCAGAAAACTGCTGATGACACAGGCTAGAGGACTAAGTCCTAGCCCTCATAAGCTTGAAAGGAAGATTTGTCTTCTTCCTAGGATTTCCGAACAGTGAGGCATATCTCACCTAGTTCAGGTGACTGCAAGTGAGATAGATGAGTAAATGAGAGAGGAAGGCACTTCATCAGACTGATATGAAAAAAATCTGGTTTAGAATAAAATTATACACACTGTCACACGGTCATTTATTTCATATTATTTTCAATGACTACAAAGACATTCTTGAATAATTTATTCGTATATAAATGCCTGTGCTGTAAATATATCTATTTGGAAAGATGGATCTGATCCAGACTTTCAACTGGACTTCGATATCTAAAATGGGACAATAATTTTCTATATAAAACCTAAGAAAAAACCCCACTGAGACAGTCTAGGAGGAAAACTGATTAACTGGGTAGCATAAGAATTTAGTGCAAGTCTTTGCTGCGGTTAATTTTTACTTTCTTATGCAAAATGAAACACCCATAGAAAAAGAGACTGAAAAAATCTCATTGCGCAAAATTAACTACTTGCCTGGTAGCTAATTAGGACCTTTGTGAAGACTTGTGCAGGAGAAAGAAATAAACTTAAGTTCTTAGTTCAAATCAGACATTGCAGGCAGAAGGGCAAGATGTTTCACAGGCAAGTCTCCAGTACCTTCATCCTGGACTAACAGATGCCCGCAACACACTTTGTTGCCTTCAAAAATCACAGCCTGTTCTCTGCATAAAGTAACATTCAGAATTGATGCAGCAGGAGCTCTGAGGTAATACCTGAGTCAGAGTCAAGACCTGGGCTTCTGCTCTGTGTAAGGTATTCAGACTTGTTTCTACTCTTGCATGGTGGCAGATATTCACATGTATTTTTTACTTAAACAGAGGTGCCATATCATATATCATAAGGTATCATTCCTAGGCTCCAGCTGCCTTTCCAGAGGGGAAAAAAATCATCCATAGGTCCTGCACTAGACCTACCAGCTTAAAGGAGATATCTCAGATAGCCTAGGTCAACTCAAATGTCGTTAGACGTTATTTCCTGTGTTCTATCCTATGACCCGAATTTAGGGAACCAAATCAAACCCTAACAGTGGCATCCATTAAAACATACAAATATAATTTTCCACATGTAGATTCCAACATATGTAGCAGGTGTTCAAGTCTCCAGTATTGTCAATGCAGATATAGTCAGTGAAGCCTAGGCAGTGATTCAACTTAAAATATTCAACTTAATGATTGGCCAATTTATGTGCTTTTGATCTTATGATTATCAGCCCAAATGAGGGCACCTAATAAGTGGCTGCAGTATGGAGAAAAGAGAAGAGGTCAGAAGCTGATAGGAGATGCTGCCTCGTTACTCATCTCTTCTGCCTCTAGAAAACAACATTACACAAGAGTGATTTTAAAAGGTCCCTATTTTCAGGGGCTTAGATAAGCCAGAAAACCTATGATGCAATTGCAGAAGTAGGTTTCAGTAGCCTTCTCAGGTTGAAGGAAGAAAACAGTTGGAGTAGTTCAGGTGCTGCTGTTATCTATATTATTTCCTTGGTCTGACCTCCAAAAGTTTTCCTTCTCTAAATAAATCTGAAGAATCTTTTTGTGTATGTGTGCATTCTCTTTTAGCAATCTCTCTAAGTTACTCTCTTGAGAATAGATTGTCTCATTCCCAGTTATTCTCAAATCACCTTGAACAATACTGAAAGGAATAGTTTGTGTATCTTTTTTCATTTGTTTCTGATGAAAACAGTGTACGTAATCACACAGTCTTTGTGTATGTCTGTATATCTCTCTGGCAATTTTTGAACCTGCTGTCTAATTTCAATCAAGACTAGAGCTCCCATTGAGCATCCTCTAAAAACAATAAACTAGGTAAAAGAGAAATCAGGATTGAAAATTTATAAGTTTGTTCCCAGTAATCCTTGATCTTGTTTGTAGAATACAGTAATGAAAATTAAATATGGCTTCTTGTCTTCCTTCTAAAATTCTCTGTGAGAAAGGCTTTTATATACAGGCACAGATAGCAGAAAATATTAGCATCATTTGATTTAAAGGTCTACTGATTAAGAGACATAAATCGATACGAAATTAAGTTCAGTTCATTTATAATTGAATGTGATTGCAACTGAAGAGCATGTGCTTAACATTATAATTTTCATGACTGCAAACATTAATGTAAATAAACTAACAGTTTATATAAGAAGTAGGTATACAGGAAAGTTACACTTTTAAGGAGTATTATTCACTGAATTCATTCAACAGTAGGTGTCCAATGTGTCTTGCTGAGAATCAGTTCCACTTTACACTGACGTATTTACAGGCTTTTAAGGTGGACTTCTCCATTTCAAGAGAACTGATTTCCTTAATATTTTCAAAGGTAGAATTTCACACTACTCTGAGTGCCACTTGACTGCAAGTAAAAGTGTTAACAGCTTATGAGAGTGCTACTTAGAGCATCATAAAATGTATTGGTCTTCCTTGTCTGCCTTTTCCTCATTCAGCTCTTCTCAACTTCAGGCACATAAGCCTACAAACATGTACCCACACTCAATTAATAAAATTAACACAAGACATCCATTGTGACGGACATAAATATGTACATAATTGTCCACAGCAATGAGACCCAAATAATTATGACTTGGCTTTCATAGCTGTATATACACATACAAATGGGGACACAACTTGTTATTAATTTTTGAGCAGATGCTTCATACATACATTTTCTGGTTTGGTGGTTGTCTCTAACGTACCTTAAAGAGGGGGTTAAAGATAGAACAACTTTACTTTCTCAGTGAGAAAGGGCTGAAGCTTGAATCAAGGAAGTACCTATGCCTAAATTTTAGGTACCTAGTCAGAGCTGGTTAAGAGTATTTCATATACTGTTGACAGAATTAGGTAAGATGCCAGGAAGGTCTCAGGGAAGAGATGCTGTCTGCTTCGTTTCTGCCACCGAAGTTCGCAGACAGGATCTTCCTCTGGAGGCCTTCGCAGGTATCCACCTCTTCTCATTGGTCTTTATATACATGTGTGGGGTCATACATGGTGTAGTCACAAATACATGGCATAGGCATTCCCACAGGTATGACCTGTTCTCTCAGTGCCAAAAATTCACACACATGTTTGCTTCCCTGTTAGATAAACTGGGACTCCACATCCCTGATCCAGACATGGCAGCAAGAGAATCTATGAAATGAAGCTGGTTGGAAAATAAAATTTTCGTGTTATATTTTAGAAAGTTTTGCATATCAGGCTTCCTGTTTCAACATCTACATGACATGGCTAACGTACCCTAGGGTTCAGCTCACCGCAACTCCCACTAGTTTTAACATATTTGGGGGTTAAAATCTGTCTGACTTTTCTTTAAGAATTCAATTTAAATCAATTTTTCTTAAATGGGACCCAAAATCTAAAAACCTGACAGCAATTGCTCTTGTTAATTGCTTTGAAATATGCATCTTTATATCTGGAAACTATCAAAAGTTTATCGTGTTCTTATCGCTTACTTTCTCTAGGAAAAAGACTGATGCTTGATTTCAGTCTACCTCATGTAATTTTAACTGTTTGATGAAACAGCACTCCTGAGATAGATAAAAGCCCATCTTCACTGTGTACCCAACAGAGCCAAGTAAGTTCGTTCTTTAAAAATTGTGTTATTTATCTGACTTTAAAAAACGGCCAAAAATAAAAACCAGTTTTGAAAATTTTGAGTAACTCTTTAAAAATTGAAAAATATTATTATTTGCAGGTTTTTTTCATCTACATTCTCTGTATCGGGGTGGAAACTGGAAGTATGTTTGGAATATTGGGGGCTTTCCTCATAAATTATTCAGACTGTATTCAACTACACAGGGAAATTCTCAAAAGTAATTAGGACTTTTAGAAGAAATTCAAAGCATTTCCATTAATTTATGCAACAAGCTAGTAATTGTTTATTTTTAATACACATGTATTGGAAGTGACAATGGCAACTGGGCATTGTTTAAAATGTCAAATTGCTTAATTTTTGTATCGAATTAATCATTCATGTTTTAATGCTCAGAAGGAATAGTACATGTGTAGAGGGGTTGTTTTCTCAATACACGTGAGTACCAAGATATTTACAGTTTCATTTTTATGATGTAAATCACCATACTTATCCATATAACACGAAAACCTAACCTGCATTTTGTAAACGTTTTTGTTACTTTTCCTGATGACAGAAAGCATAAGTCCTTTTATGCAGAAACACTGTTATGAAAATGTCAAATAAACTTTGTTTTAATGACCACTTTTACTTCCACATAAGATTTAAAAACTGAGTGCTTTTCCTACAATACTGATTTTACTTTAGATAGTATACAGATAATTTAGTCTACTTGAATACTTCTTAAAATGCTTCTACTGAAACATCTGAAAGAGAAACATGAAAAATATCCCTAAAAGCACTATCCGTCACATAAGAAAAAGAATTAGTTATGCTTCCACCAAAATCAAGTGCTATTACCTCACCTGCACAGCAATACCAAGGAAAGCATTGCCTATGAAAATTGTAACTGGCGCCCTGAAAATGAAGAGATCTTTTTAGCAAAGATCACTGTCTTTTTTAATTAGTTGCTTAATTTTTTCATGTTCATATTTTCAAGCTTTCTGCAAGAGCTAGAAAGGTTAAAATATATCTTTATTTTAAGGAGACATGAATATGAGGAAAAGATTGCAGGAACTAGGTCTTTAAAGGAACACCAGCCAAGCAGGCGAGAGAGCTTTAAACTAAAGTTGCTGGAGGAGGGGAACCTCAATCTATCCCAGTCCTACCAGTTTGATGCCAGTGCCATCAATAAATGCCCAGAGCCTGGACAGGGATCACAGGTCATCAGGAGAGCACATGAAGAGCAGCACAAAGCAATACCAGCCACCTCAGCCAGTAAGTCAGCTTCACCGGGGGTCCAACTTAAATACCTCTATGCAAACGCTCATACAATGAGGAATAAACAAGAGGAGGTAGAGATGTGTGCACGTCTGCAGGGCTATGATCTTACTGGCATCGTGGAGATGTGGTGGGATGACTCCTATGACTGGAGTGTTGTAATGGAAGGATACAGGCTCTTTTGGAAGGACAGGCAGGGGAGACAAGAAGGGGGTGTCACCCTCTGTGCCAATGACCAGCTGCAGTGCACGGAGCTCTGCCTGAGGATGGATGAGGAGCTGACTGAGAGTTCATGGATCAGGATAAAAGGGAGGGCCGGGACAGGTGACATTCTAGTGGGGGTCTGCTACAGGCCACCTGACCAGGACGATCAAGCAGATGAAGCCCTCTGTAGACAGACAGAAGCAGCCTCATGTTCACAAGCCCTGGTCCTCATTGGGGATTTCAACCACCCCAATATCTGTTGGAGGGACAACACAGCAGGGTATAAGCAGTCGAGGAGGTTCCTGGAGTGCGTTGATGATAACTTCTTTCTCCAAGTGATAGAGGAGCCAATGAGAAGAGGTGTTATGCTGGATCTTGTTCTCACCAACAAGGAGGGGCTGGTGAGGAATAGGAAGCTCAAGGGCAGCCTTGGCTGCACTGACCATGACATGGTGGTGTTCAAGATCCTTAAGGCAGCAAGGAGGGTGCACAGCAAGCTCACTACCCTGGACTTCAGGAGAGCAGACTTTGGCCTCTTCAGGGAGCTGCTTGGCAGAGTACCATGGGACAAATCCCTGAAGGGAAAGGGGGCCCAAGAAAGCTGGTTAATATTCAAGGATCACCTCCTTAAACCTCAGGAGTGATCCATCCCAACCAAGAGGAAGTCAGGCAAAAACGCCAGGAGGCTTGCATGGATGAACAAGGAGTTCCTGGACAAACTCCAGCACAAATAGGAAGCCTACAGAGAGGGTGGAAGTAATGACAGGCAGCCTGGGAGGAATACAGAAAAATTGACCGAGCAGCCAGGGATTGGGTTAGGAAAGTTAAAGCCCTGTTAGAATTACATCTGGCTGGGGACACCAAAGGCAACAAGAAAAGCCTCTGTAAGTACATCGGAAATAAAAGGAAGCCTAGGAAAAACATGGACCCTCTCCAGAAGGAAACCGGAGACCTGGTTACCCGGGCCATGGAGAAGGCTGAGGTACTCAACGACTTTTTTGCCTTGGTCTTCACCAACAAGTGCTCCGGCCACACCGCCCAAGGTGCGGAAGGCAGAGGCAGGGACTGGTAGTATGAAGAACCACTCACTGTAGGAGAAGATCAGGTTGCAGACCATCTAAGGAACCTGAAGGTGCACAAGTCCATGGGACCTGATGAGATGCATCCACAGATCCTGAGGGAACTGGCGGATGAAGTGACTAAGCCACTATCCATCATATTTGAGAAATCGTGGCAGTCCAGGGAAGTTACCGCTGACTGGAAAAGAGGAAACGTAACCCTCATTTTTAAAAAGGGAAAAAAGGAAGACCCAGGGAACTACAGGTCAGTGAGTCTCACCTCTGTGCCCAGCAAGGTCATGGAGTAGGTCCTCCTAGAAACTATGCTAAGGCACATGGAAAAAAATGAGGTAATTTGTGACAGCCAACATGGCTTCACTAAGGGCAAATCGTGCCTGACAAATTTGGTGGCCTTCTATGATGGGGTTACAGCACTGGTGGATAAGGGAAGAGCAACTGATGTCATCTACCTGGACTTGTGCAAATTTGACATTGTCCTGCGTGACCTTCTTGAGTATAAATTAGAGACACATGGATTTGGTGAATGGACCACTCGTTGGATAAGGAATTGGCTGGATGGTCAACAGGGGTCTGGCGCTGTTTAACATCTTTGTCGGCGATATGGACAGTGGGATTGAGGGCACCCTC
>NW_009630541.1:0-10257 GCF_000690535.1 Cariama cristata
GACAACGTGTGATGAACTGACCACAACCCGCATTCCCTGTCCCTCTGTGCTGCCCGGGGGGAGGAGGCAGAGAATTCAGGGAGTAAAGTTAAGCCTAGGAAGAAGGGAGGGGTGGAGGGAAGGTGTTTTTAAGATTTGGTTTCATTTCTCATTATCCTACTCTGATTTGATTGGTAATAAATTAAACTAATTTCCCCAAGTAGAGTCTGTTTTGCCCATGATGGTAATTAGTGAATGATCCAGAGATCAGGGAGACCTGTCCTTATCTCAACCCACAAGCCTTTTGTTATATTTTCTGTCCCCTCTCCAGCTGAGGAGGGCAGTGATAGAGCGGCTTTGGTGGGCATCTGGTAACCAGCCAGGATCAACCCACCACAGACCATCCTGTGACATGAGGCCAACTCACATGGAAGAGTCTCTCTTCATGCTATTAAAGTCTGATGAGACAGAAGGGCCACATCAAAACCACCTATTAAGAATGATCATTGGTCTACTCTAATTCCTGATCCATGCCCAGGAATTGGCTGGGAGGGTATGAACTAGCCCAGTTGAAAACCATTCCAGGGACTGGTATGGGCAATTGAGTTTTAAGTCCTGGATTTGTTTCCTGGCACAATTTATTTCATTTGTATTTTGTATAGGCATGTCTTATGAAGCATATCATATCTTTTAATCTGTCATATAAAGACATGAAAGAAGCAATGACTGTAAATTAGAACTACAAAAATACAAATTAGAAATACAAATTTGCAATGAAGTGATTAACCATTGAAACAAGGTTTAAATTCAGCATCTCTTAGTGTCTTCTCTTGTCAAGGTAGGACAGTCTGCTGCAGAACATGCACAAACGAAATAAAAATTACTGGGCTCAGGGAGGATATGAGGATGAATAGCAGATTAAATGAAATAGTCTAATAATCCCTACTGGGGCTAAATTATGTAGAAAAATCATATGCAAAGGTATCATTGGCTTCCTGTGTTAGATTACTATTAGATATGCATCCATTCATTTTATAGAAGCATCTTAAATCAGAATTTGCCATATGAATTTCTGATTAAGCTGACATGCATATTCCAAGGGCTACATTTTGACATTTAATTACAGGCAGAAAAGGAGGACATCTTTCTCAGGACTGGCAGGAAATGGTCAAGGAGGCATAGTTCTGTTCAAGGCAGGGCAGCAGCTTGTGCAGAACTCTTTAAATGAAGAAGCACATCCTCTGCCAGTCCCCCATGACACTGGCCAGGACGTATATGAAGTAAGGTTGAGCAGAACCGCATCTTTCAAATCTCCAGACTACAAACATTTTCTATTTGCTTTTGCTATTCTCATGCATTTTCATGTTGAATGGGTCTTAAGTTCAGTGTTTGTTACTGAGAGATGTATCTGGATATTATATATTAATAAAGAAAATATTCCCAAATTTTCTACTGGACTCTTCATCTCTCAGAGGGACCTGTGAGGTACATACTGTTCCATGAAGCTAATACATACCTAGAGGACTATTTTTCTTCCTGTGATCCTCTAGAAAAAATATGCTCAAACTCTCGTTGCACTTTTCCACTGGTTCAGTTTAATAGCCTGTAGCCTGGAGCTATCGATACAAAATATTAGCTGTTAAACTGTCAAAGCTTGTTGTAACAAGCAGCAGCAGCCATCACTTGAGGGATATTTAAACAGGGTTTATTGAGTTCTTTTAAAGCATACAAAAGGCTCTTTTCAAAAGGAGTGGTTTTTTTAGTTATATTTTATAATATTACAAGATAACTGGAAAAATCAAATTGAAACGTGTCACATAGAATAAAACTCCTAATTAGGGCATTTCTGGTGATCCACCATCTCCTAAAATACCAGCCTGTTCACAGAATTTTGTTGATATGAAATCTGGTCTCCTATCTTTGGCCGTGCTATTGGATATGCTAACTAATTGTGGCAGAAAAAGTCAAATACAGGGCAGTATGGTCTCTGTACAGCTCAGGGCATTTATAGTGTGCTCTGAAGCAAGCTGCATTTTCAGAGCAGAATTTTAGATACCAATGTTTATGTGCTGTCTCAGTCTAACACGGTCTTGATCCAGAGCTTAAGATTTAACCCTAGAAATTTCTTATCTATGACAAACTCTATCCTGTCCCTATTTA
Organism: Cariama cristata; assembly: GCF_000690535.1. Classification (NCBI taxonomy): domain Eukaryota; kingdom Metazoa; phylum Chordata; class Aves; order Cariamiformes; family Cariamidae; genus Cariama; species Cariama cristata. The sequence goes on from NW_009630541.1 coordinate 2,140, forward strand.
TGCCACTTAAACATTAGGTTTTAATGTGTTTCTGAAGCAGTTAGCACACCGAGTCAAAAGTTTGGCAGGTCCTGAAGAAATTTGTGTATCAGCTTGGTGGTTTAGAACTGGTCTATCTTCATGTGCACTTACAGAAAATCTTGACTGTGGTTTAACTTTTTCAGCAAGATGTGTTCCTGAGCAGACACCCTTTCACAACAATGGCTAGGAGTATTTGGGACCATTTGTGTAGTGCCTTACTGCCTGAGAATTCTGACTGAGTGTGTGGCTAGTGGTACAGATACTGGCCCCTGGCCTGAACAACAATTAATGGAGCATTTGTGAAATAGACATCAGAGAATGATAACATTTTAAAGGTACAGGCTTAGATATCGAAAAGGAAAAAAAAAGTTAAATAGGACTTTAAAGTTCTACACAAGATAATGATCAAAATGCTTCTATCTCCTTACCTGTGTAATTTTTAATTTTTTTTTCCCTCTCCGTGTTTGTCTGTCATGATGATCTTTGTTTCTAATTCTTTGCAGACATCTCAGTCAGTCTGTTAGCAGTAGTCGTCAGCTTCTGTGGGCTCGCCTTGCTGGTAGTCTCACTTTTTGTGTTTTGGAAGTTGTGTTGGCCCTGCTGGAGAAGCAAACCTCTCACTTCCAATGCCAGTAATGACCCTCAGAGCAACTCCAGTGCTCCTACAGAGGTTTTTGAGACCGGTGAGAAAAAGGAAGTCAAAGAAAATGGGAAACCTACAACAAAGGTACTTGAAGCTGCATTGAAAATTAGCCACACTTCACCTGATATACCAGCAGAGGTCCAGAATGCACTGAAAGAGCATCTGATCAGACATGCACGCATGCAGAGGCAGATCACTGAGCCCACATCATCATCGAGGTAAGTGAGGGGCATTTGCATTTGTGGCACATTTCCTGGGAACAGGTAGAGCCAGAATGCTCTGCTGAAATTTTCAGGGATCCTGGATTGTTCACTGACTTCTTAGCAGTTATGGGTGAAACAGCAGTCACATGAAGGCAAAGCCTCAGTGTCCTTTGAACAGAATATTCTGAAACATATGGTGTACCTTCAGTTACATCATTATTTTAACAGATGAAGATCAAATCTATGTCTTCTACTACTTTGTAAATACATATGTTGCTGCTTTAAGCATTTCCATTTTAAGTTTTGTGTATAGGAAAGTCTATTTCAGTGTTATTTCTTAATGTACTGCAAGTATAGCTTTTTACAGAGATATTTTTATAGGTACAGCAGTCACTTTTGCAGATGAAAGTTTCCCTCTCCACTAAATAAATGACAGATTCATTGTTGATGGTACATTTCCTTAAGACATCGTTTGCCACTTATGAAGGAACTAAAATCCCAGTCTAAGAATGTAGATTCTTATGGACTGATCTTAAAGCAGTACAGATTCTATATAGACCTTAGCATGTAGTATTCCTGAAGTGATTTCTTTTGCATTAAATTGGGGGACATATAAACTTTTATTTTGTCTTCACTACTGCTTTATATTGAAAAGTAGTGAAGACATGTGCAGTGACCTACAGTTTCAAATGAGATTTTCTTCAAATACTGTCAGCAAATTTAATGCGTGGAAAACAAACAGTGAACTGCAAAGATCACTTTCTACATTAAAAAAAGGGAAGGTTTTCTAAACAAAGAATGGGAAAATGAAGGCTAAAGGAGGCACCTGAAGTACTACATAATGCCATAAGTTAGACTACAAATACTGTATAAGAAGCAGCTTTCCCTCAATAAACCATTTGCTAAATGACCACATGCTACAAAAGCAAAAAAAAAAAAAAAGGCGGCTTACATTCACAATAATAGTTGGAGGCACAAGATTGGAGAAGATGTGTGCGCTTTACATTTAGGGGGCACATACCTTTCTGGCCTTCTGTGAGTCCCTAAGACAGCGTTTTGCCAGCTCAGTGCACTCATTGCAGTGGTGAGGGGTGAAGTGCTTTTTACCAGCTATTCCAGCAGCTTGGAACAGCCAAAAGGCAACCACGGGAGGCTCCCAAAAATGAGAGCACTCCATCCAGGGGAGGTCTAACTGACTTTGGCAACTGAACCATCTCCTGAACTATGAGACTGTACAGCTGGTTTTAAGCCACATTGCCCTGGCTACGCCTGGCTCCAGCTACCATATCGATCTGCTAAGAGAGGGAGCACAGTATCCAAGCCATTCTGAGGAACATTTCCAAAATACTGCGACAACTGTGAAATTGTGCTATACTAAACACAGAGGGACCAAAACTGGTACAGCTTAGCATGACAAGGATATTACACAACTTGCTATTACCTAATAGGTTATTAATTGGAAGAGTTTTATCCATCATGTACCAACAGGTAACTGTGTAGGTAATCAGACTGTCTGACATCCTGAACAGAGAGAAGAAATAGCTGGCTGGCAAATGGACTTGAATAGTCCCTGTGGTACTATAGAGGAAGAAAGAAGTTCCAGGGACACGATCCAGAGCTACTTCAGGCTGTGAAACTGTTCCCACAGACCTCCAGAGTGATTTGGACTGGGATCTAAATGCAGATAAAATATTTGTGAAGCCAAGGAGAGTTTTACAAAATTAAAACCTGCCATCAATCCCACTCTTTCTGCATATGTTGGTAACGTTGTAAAGGAGTTTTTTCTTTTTATCCTGTCTACATTATCAGGTTTAAATCTCTCCTGAGAGGGACAGTTCCTTTGTTTTGAGTAACCCTGATTGTCCCACCTTAGCCAATTAATAGCAGGGTGTTTGGTCACATCGTCTTCCTTTATAGTTTGCTGAAAAACTCTGCACCCTTGCTACAGAACATGTTTAGAGTGAGAAGTGTCTTAAAAATTACCCAGAAACGGTTCTTCCTGTGTTTGTAAATGCATTTTTTCTATACTCAGTCCTACCTTAAGGGAGTCTTAACCTTCTGACAGTCCATAGGAATTGTTGCTACCAAGAATATCATGTGTGAGATGAAGGCTGGACATTTAGACCAGCTTTCTGGATTAGTCCTCCATTGTGTTGCAGAATGTTGGATCACAAACCAACTAAAATCTGACTGGTGTCCTTCATTGGGGACCTCTAAATAAAGGGGAGCCATTAGCAGACACAGAGGTAGCATAACTTTCTCTTGCACCATCTTCGACACAGCACTGCTTCATTGTACTCGGGAGTCCTGAGTGATTCAAATGTGCCATCTCCTAAATGTATTCCATTTGACCAAGGGTCTAAGAGAAATGTTTACTGTATGGATTGTCTCCTCTACACTGATCTCAACTGAGCTGGGGCAAATAAAAGGGTTGTAACCAGTTCTGTGATAAGTTCATGCAGCCATCAGCTCTTAATAAAAGAAATAGAATTATATTAAATCATTGTAATTGAAGCATAAGGATTTTAACAAACCATTCAGAGCAATAATAAAATGTGCCTGATCACTATTCATACACTGTACATTTAACATGGAGACATGTTAATGTAGTGAAATTACGCGTTTCTGCTTAATTAGAATGATACCATTTTCATAGTTCCCAATAATATGAGGGGAAAAAAAAGCGCTGTTTAATCCTTGATTCCAATAAACAGGTAAACTATGATAGAAGTCCTGCATCAGTGGTGTTCATTTACAAACATTTTTACTCTTTGTTATTGAGAACCACTCTTCCCAGTACTTTATGAAAGTATTCTATAATATAGTTTATTGCTTCTATGATATTCCTTTCTTCAAATGTTCACCTGTATTTTCAAAGGACATGCCTTTTGCCTTTTAGCATTGGGTGGGAGAGGAGCTTGTCATTCAGCTCTGCAAAGAGTGAGTTAGTTCCCAAGAGGCACAAAGGCAAAAGTGAGGTGCTTGGGAATGTTAAGGTTAAAGAAAAACAAGCAGGTCTATTGAGTTTAGTGATTGCAAGGAGGAGACAGCAGCCTGTGTTCTGTCCAAATACCAGAAGTGCTGGTGTTCATTCCTGGATTTGGTCCAAAAGATTAGTCTAATGTCATCTAGGAAAGCTAGACCAGAGCCACCTCTCATAAATCTCAAGTCATGTCATCAACATCCTGCCCTTCTCTTTTGTCATACATATGGCAGTCTTACTGAGTTAGAAATCAGCTTCATGCTATCATTATTCCTATGCAAGCACAATTTTGTTAGAGATTTACATACAGATTTACTGTCACTCGAAATGTATTTGTTCTAAGTTATGGAAGGCATGTCTATTATAGGACTGCTACATATAAGAGCCAGTAGATGTTGAAGTACCCGGATTTGCACACATTAGTCGCTTTGCAGCATTTTCACAACCTGGTTGACTGACATCGTTGTACCTCATTATCATAGTCATTAATTCCTTTGTTATTGCAGAACAAAGGAAGATAAATATGTTGCCATGACAACAATGAAGCATCTTAAAAATTAACAGACCAATTAGCTATCTTGGTGAAATGCTGTGACTCAGAACAGATACTAGGCGCTATGTAATTAGGACTTTGGCTTACTAGAGCAAAAGCGCTACTGATTCCCAGAGGGAGCAGCCATACAACTGTACTGTTTTACTTAATGACATCTTGCAACAGTGACTGCGTTCACTAGAGAATCTTATGTGCATGAAGTTTAAAAATTTGGAAGAAGGCTGGTACCTTAGAAATCATAGATTTGGGGTTTCATATGTTACTTTTACAAGTATTAACCCAGATCTTCATAAATGCAAGAGAAATCGAGGAAAAGAGAATTTGTCATGTATCCGTTTTCATGCAAACTGGAAATGCCATACAGTCAGCTTCACTATTTCCCCTGCATAGGCAGTTTTCTCCACTGCTTGTCTATGGCAGGGTTTGAACATGATTGTCTGGGCATCTCATTACTGCAGCTGCAGGAGCAAGGAGCACTTGGAAAGGCCTACTTGCACAGGTTTCATTAGCATAGATAGAAGTAGCAGTAACACAGGTCTTCCTGGACTTCATTAAGACTCAAAGATTCTAGAGAGTTAGTGTCTAAATTGCTGCATGCCCAAACATTTATTGTCACTACATTTTGGGTAGAGATCAGTTCCTTCCCTGTGTTTAGCACACCTATGAGACTGGACTTCTTGGAGGACAAAGGCACAAGGACAGCCCTGGAACTCCTTGAGGACAATGTACTTTTCTGACTAGTTAAGGCCTTTCCACACCTCACTCCATTCCAATGTGGACATCATATACAATGAATTCAGGAAGTTTTAACACTTAAGAGAAAAGAAAATCTTTCAACTTGTCTGTCTGTAAAAAAAAAGAAAGGTAGAATATATTGGGAGAGGCGTGTATTGTTCATCTAAATTTTAGATCAAAACACCTGGATTTTTTGGAGCTACTTCAGATCTAGACTATGAAGTTCTCCCTCGCCTATTCTTGTGTTATGCTAGGACTGCTCCCTGCGCCTAGCAGTACTGAAGCAGCCGAAAGAGGAAACGTTCTTGTGTATTATTTAATGGCTGCAGATTACCCTCTTGTATCTCTGCTCAACTGAACTGCGGGTTTTTTTGTGCTTCATGCCTTCTGCAACCACTTCACTTACAGCAAAAATACAAATAATATCCATGAAACGAGCCCTGGTTGCTTTCAAATGGACAATTTGCATTTCTGATTTAAAGAAAGAAACACACAGCTGTGACACCTCTTGTTTTCAGAACACAACACCACAGAGAAAGCAAGCAATAAGGCAAGGCTGCATTTGGCATTAATAAGCAATTGATTGCAAAAAGCAGGGGAAATTCTGACAATTAAATTGTTTTTTAATGGCAACTAAGTATACTCACAGGAGGAGGTAGTGAGCTTTTCCAGTACAGATTGTTGGGGTAGTGAAGTACCAAGGAAATGTGAAAATGTAAAAAAAAAAAAAAAAAAAAAAAACAAAAACTGGACGGTGTGGTCCTAATGGCATTTGCTCATGATTAATTCTACGAAGCTTTTTGACCAGTGTTTTTATACTACTGTAAGGTTGTATGGTATGCCAGGGGTTTGATTTCAGTCTGAGTAGAAAAGGCACAAATCTCCACTGATGTTCGTGAGTCAAGATAAGCCCATAAATACATACGCTTATGCAACATTGTATTCAGAATTACAAGGATTTAAACATATTGTTTCTGGCTAGAAGCGCAGGAATCAGCTTTCTAATAGACTACACAGCAGAGTGTGAGAACAGAAGGAAAAAAACTATCATCACGGAAAAATGTTGGCCAAAACTTTGAAATGTATTGCAGTCAGAACAAAATGTTCCCAGTATGATTGGAGAAGGCAGCCTGCACCTCAGTGTAGCAAATACCAAGCACGTGTATATAAAATCTTGTAGGATGGCAAAACACTAAGCTGAAAACCACTCAACATAGCTCTGCATGGCTTTTTCAGAAACCTTTCACAGTGATCAGTGTGAAGCTTGGTAAATATTTAATTGGAAAATCACCAAGAAATGCCTCCAAAAACCAGGAGGTACTGATGACAACTCTGCAAGTGATTTTTTTTTTTTTCTACCTGACTATACTTTACTCAAGCCCTAGCGCAGGATGATCAAGCAATGTTGGAACTGACAACTTGTTCTGTGAAAGAACCTAAATTCAGTTTCAGCTGCATAGCCTGAAAACAAGGTTATAAATATATGTATTGCCAGGTCACTAGGTGTCTCTCAGGCCAAAAAGTTAATTCTGAATGATCATTTCCTCTCAAGGATGTTTTAACACTTGCAAAACATTTGGGGAGGATTATTTTAAAATTACTTTGAAGACAGGAACCTTTACTAATTTGATCTTCTTGTATTTTCTATTTAGCAGTAGCAAGGTCTTTTCCCAGACATAATCATGGTTTGTTTTGTGTGTGTGTGTGTATGTATGCAGGCACAATTCTTTCAGGAGGCACTTGCCAAGGCAGATGCAAGTGTCCAGTGTTGATTTTAATATGGGGACAGATCCAGTTTTGCAAAGGGGAGAGACAACAACCAGCATTGGGAGAATAAAACCGGAACTCTACAAACAGAAGTCTGTGGATTCTGATGGGCAACAAGAAGATGTGAAAACATGTGGAAAACTTAACTTCACTCTCCGGTATGATTATGAGAATGAACTTCTGGCTGTCACAATTGTCAAAGCCTTAGATCTGCCTGCTAAAGACTTCACAGGAACATCTGACCCCTACGTTAAGATTTATCTGCTTCCAGATAGGAAAAAGAAGTTTCAGACACGAGTTCACAGAAAGACATTAAATCCTGTCTTTGACGAAACCTTTCCATTTCCTGTAGCCTATGATCAACTCAGCAACAGGAAATTGCATTTCAGTGTTTATGATTTTGACAGATTTTCTAGACATGACATGATTGGGGAAGTTATTCTTGATAACCTTTTTGAAGTCTCAGATCTCTCCAGGGAAGCCAATGTATGGAAAGACATCCACTGTGCCACCACAGTAAGTAATGTGTTCCGAAAGCATTAATGTGATATTTTCATTTCTCTTTTGTAGTTTGTGGCAGAGCATCCTGTTTATCAGCAGAGTCTGGAATAAAAAAAAAAAAAAAAAAAGTTGTCAATATTCTCCTTTGAACATAGAGAATAAGATGCTTAGGATGCTGTAAGATTTAATTACTAAAAAATCTTCCAGGAACATACCGTCACCCTTATGGCTCACTGAGCAAATATAAATTAGGTTTATTAATCAAATAGTAAATCATGACAGTCACTGCTTAACAAGAACAATTAACATTTTCCTGTTAGCAAAATACCCTGTCCTTCAAAATGACCATCTCTTAAGGATCAGGGCTCATCTTGCTCTTGTTAGCAAATTTTCATAGGTTGGGAATCTTGTGAAGGAAGAGAGAGAGGCTAAAAATGCTGAAAGTCTAAAATGTTCTTTGCTGGCTGCCCTGTGCTTAGGGTCCCCAGTAGATGTATCTGTGTTGCTGCTGGTTACTGGCAAAACTCATGAGGCACAAGCAAGTAGAGTTAGGAAACAAATTATTTGTTTATTGTTGCAAGCAAGAAAAGGAGGCCGGTGCATGGATGACAGGATGGATGACAGGCTACTGGAGGGAAAACCAGCAGTCTCCAAACATTGTCTTTATTAACTTTGAAATCCAAACTCGTCTTCCCTTGCTGGAATTCAAGGG
>NW_009630541.1:10280-30737 GCF_000690535.1 Cariama cristata
GTGTGGGGTGGTTTTTGTTTTTTTTTTTAATTACTATGTGATTATGTAGATGTTCTATGGTATGGAGATATCCAAAACAGTCTGAGTCATCCCTGGGTTTGAGCATGGGCTGGACTTCCGCAGCGAGGATGAACAGAGGACAGAGCAGTACTAGACACTGCTTCAGTGACAGAAGCTTCATACCATCCCTTCAATAGAACTGGAGACTTCTCGTACCTCTTTTCCCAAATGTTTTCATGCTGTTCATACCTGCTAGACAGGGAAGTCTAGGTCTGCATGACTAGAAGGACAGAGGACTGGTATTTCCTCACCAGTCTGAGCATAAGCACTGTGTTTCCTTAGAAAGGAGAAATATTAGGGAGCAGAGCACAGTGGAGACAGTTTTGGAATGAGAATTCATAAAAACAGCTATTTATTTTAACTGCTGGGTCTACCAAACTGGTCTGAACAGCCTTCGCACACCTCCAGAAAACCGCATCTATGTATGCTTAGTTTGATCAAGCTCAAATTTCAGGTAAATTTAAGAACTGTGTTCTCAGGCTTAAAATTGAATCTGTGTTTAAGGTCTTGGAATAATAGCCCAATACCAATTTTTTAAATTTCTGCTAGCTTTGATATTATCTTTAATACTTTAGTAACGATTTAAATGCTCACTGGTCCTTTGCAACAGGCGTGTGCTTGAGATTTTTAGCTGATAACTAGAATGGTTTCAGAAAATTAGAATCCCTAGACTGTTCATCACTGGTTTTGAGCATATTGGAATGCCATATGAAATTATGCAGTTGGGAGAGATACTAATATACACCTCTATGAAAATGGTTACTACCATGGTGCTGAATTCTAGTTCAAGTTTCTTCCTCACTAAGGGTTAGTACATGCAGTTACAGTGCTTAATTCACTCTTATGGTGTTTTACTATGTATGAAGTTTAAGAGAAAGCATGAAGTTTTTGGATTTCAGCCTTTCAGCCAGTATAGTTTACAGTATTTCATGTGTATGAATAAGTTGTCTCCACTTAAACCATTAACAATAAACATATAAAATTGAGGTATCTTCTAGTACTGGGTGACTACATCAGCTTTGACAAGTCTTACACTATTCTCAGAAAATTATGTAAGAAACTGATTGAATTGATTTTTCCTGGCAAAATGAAACCCTCCTATAAGATGTCCTGTTACTATACATGCAATGTGTTGCCTTGTGTTTTACTTCAGCAGTTTCATGTAGATTAAAATTGGTTAGTAATAAAGGTTTCTAGTTCTGCCGTTTCAGAAACTGTAAGATGAGGGAGCCAATCCTGCACAAAAATAAACAGTGCATAACATGTTACTCAATGGGGAATTACAGTCTTAAGCACAAGATCTAAAGTTTACCAAAGTCACTAGCTAGCAAATAAATAAATAACTAATGCTTGCCAGAGTCAATTGGACTTGGATTAAGCCTTGAAAAAAAAGATCCAGCTGGTTCTACAATTAGTGAAAAATAACTGTACTCCAGGCAAGCATGCTTTGGTGTTCATAAAGAATCTTTAAAAACCAAACTGACTGTCTCAGTGAGAAGGTACTTTCTTACAGAGTAGAGCACAGGAACCAGGGTGCCATTCTGCAAATATATTTCTCTCATGCTTTTTCCTTCTTCACCTCTGCTCTGTTTTGCTGCATGTTCTGTGAAGCTTTTCAGCCCTTTGTTCAGACATGCTTCCTACACCCAGTGGTTTGCTCATGCTGTTGCTAAATGATAGATGGTAGAAAATGGTAGAAGTGGTAGATCAAAGGATTGGTGTAAAACTTAAAAAAATACAGCAGAAGTAGCCTCTCCTCAGTTTTGACTCTTTAGATCTCTTCCATAGTCAAGAATTTTCTATTCAGAAGGTAGAATGAGGGTAAAAATTGTTCCTATTACCTGCTTGGGAAGAACATATTTTTATGACACAGGGCTCTGCAGTCTCAGAGTTGAACATCAACCAGACAGATTTACCAAGGCAATGAACTGCAGTATTTTACTGGTGAAGGAAGTTACTACAGGAGATCAGGAGATTCTCTGCTATGCAAAGACCCTCTAATTTTTTCTAATAATTTCTAAAAGATTTGCTTGCACATCTATAAAGAGTTTTTATTTGGTACAGGAAATACTCAGTCTGGGGAAAATTAGACTGAGTGGTTGCACTGAGTCCTTTTGGCCATAAAACCAATGACTCTGTGGGAATCTATGGATTGAATACTTTTTTTTGCTCATAATAGTAATTTGAAATTATTTCATAGAAGTGCAGGATTGGCCCCCCCCAGGCGCTCATTTTTATTCTTATGGTTTTCAGCTGTTGATATTCATTCATATTTTGTGGCTTGTATTTTGTTCCTTTAATTTTTCATTCATATCATTGTTTCTTTGTTATATGTTATTTTGAAGACCTACAGCTATTGTATAATATGTAGCATGTACCTGTTGTAAGTGCTAAAGCATTTTCATTTCTTAATGTTAAATTATCAAGGTAAATTTGGTGTAAATCAGTTGTGGAAAAGAAGTATCCTAGATATCTGATGATATTAATATTCCCAAATTTTGCTTATACATAGGTGATTGAATTTTCAATAAATAATCCATCATTACTTCTGTTCGTTTGATTAATTAAAAAAAAAAAAAAAAAAGAAAAACTCAACAGGAAGCTTTGGACCACCTGTGAAGGTTGTGCAGTATATTGGAATATTGTAATTCTTAGTACACTTTAGGAAATTAATTCATAACATCAGAGGCAAACAAAATATCAAATAGATTGTTTAGTCAACATATCTAGCTTCTGGTTTTGCAAAGTGCTTGTGAGCTTTGCATACATTTCTAAGGTTTTTTTACTAACAAAATATACCACATACTTTAAAAAAAGAAAACTCATTTATTGAAATGGTTAACAAGCACTTAGGTGCAAATATTCAGTGTTGTAAAATTGTTTAGACAAAAAGACCACCTCTTGTGATCTAACACTTTCTGGATGTAAAAGTTTATTAACTTCCTATTACACTTTTTAAAATGGTTGATTGCTTTGGAAATCTCTGCCTCTAATGTCATTGCCTTAAAAAATATTGGCAAGTGACTGACAGAAACATTTTTTTTTCCAAAGGTATTCTGTGAACTCTGTTAGTGTAACCAATTCTAGGAAACTATGCAGTTGGAAAAAAAAACCAAAACAATAGGGCTCAAAATTTAGATGAAAGCCATTTCCAGCACAGTGGTATTCTCCTGGAGGTGTTAGTCATGGAGCTGTCATATCTTTGTAGCCTCTTGAATTGTCTCATGTAGACAGATGGAACTTGATTATTATTTAGTTTTCTGACACCAAGAATTTCAGTGCTGCAGCTTTCTCATTTGCGAAGTGGGATATCAAAGAAGATTTTCTAAGGACACAGACTTCATGTGATGCCCATGATGTGTGATTGCTGTTTCTAAAGCACTTGGAATATAAGTCAATAACATTGCTGGAAGAGTCAGAAGTCCTTAAATACCTTTTTTTTTTTTTTTTTTAATAAGCAGGACAGTAACATTTGTCTCAGTTTATTTATCTCAAACACTAGCCAAAGTAGGATGTCACACAGGTAGTCCTGCTAGCTGTTGGCACCTGCTATGGAAAGAGATTCTTCTGACTTCCTGATCAAACAAGAATGAAGCCCACCTCTGCAATTCACCCAGAGCAATTGCAGGCATTATCTTTGCTTAGTTTTCTCCATGGTTCACTGTTTAGTAAGTAGATAAAAAATGGCAAACTAGACCTTACTCTGGGTAAGACAATAGTGGTATAGAGCTGACAAAGATATGTGTTATGGTAGTCAAACTTTGAGGCCATATTATAAGGATTGTCTTATTTCTTAGTGCTCAAAGACCAGCACTATCAGGAAATATTTTATCACCAGCAATATAGTGGACTATGCTCTACAGTTAGCCATCCTCATCAGAATGGACTGTTAATGTTTCTGTAAATGTATATAAAAGCTTTAAAAAAATGTTAAACAGGTGTGAAAGAGTGAAGACTTGTCAGTATAGAAACATTTATCATCTCTGTAGTCAGAACAGCCCCTTTAAAGCCAAGAATAGCTGGCACTTACCATTTCTACTCAGGGCCAGTGACAGAAAGCATTCATGTGATCACCCGCTGCTGAGTAGATGAGACAATACTTTGGGTCAGTCTTTACAGGAAATGTGTTGAAGTTTTTAATTTAGGTTTGGGACTGCTTTAGGTCTGCATGGTAACTAGAAAAGACGATGGAGAAAGGGTGAGTTTCTGTCCAATTACTGAAAGCAAGGAAGGTTTCTATTGAATGTTTCTTTTTCATTTGAAATGAAAAATTATTTGAATATTCTGCTTAGCTAGAGACAAACTACTACTTTCAGTCTACCTTAAAAGTAAGAAATACTAGGTGAACGAAGAATATGGTTTCCTCAAGGGAAGTTAATATCTCTGTGTTCAGGTGATACTGTGGTAGCTATGCTAAGGAGCATGGCTTGACTGACCTGCTATGCCCTAAGTACTCTCTATGTTTCTCACTGCAAATAGTCTCTTTGCAGTCAATGCACTGCTGCTTCAGAAGAGCATCTTTATATGGGAAGCCACATACATTTTGGTTTGCTCACGTGCCAGTAGATGCCATGGTTAGTTCGCAGAAGTACCTCTGTTCACAGCTGTTCTGAAGCATTCTGCCTGGCAAGATGAAAATACCCACCTGGTGCACAAGACAGATGGTTATATACAGAGGGAGTGAGAAAAGAAGGACGCAGGAGGCTTCCCGGGGTGCTATGGAGAGCATTCAGCCTGCTGGACCCAGTGTGCTGACTCAGGGAGTTCTCTCTATGGAGTCAGGACTGAAGTCGGCAGCTGCGCTTACCCAGAGCAATCAGGATGTCAGGCGAAAATAAGCATTAGACCTCCACGAGAAGAAGATGCAGTGATTATAGAACAACAGGCTCTGCTGCTTCCATACTGTCTTCCTCAGAGGCAAGAACAAACACAAACCTCATTGATTCATTTCCCAGGAGAGCAGCTCAATCGATAAGTGGTGCTCGGAGGAAGAAAAAGAGCTGGATTTGATATGCAAAGACTGTCAGGAGAGGAAAGTAAATATTGGCTGTGGGGACAAGGTTTCCAAAGGAAAATCCCTTTGAGAGATGGTAGAATTAGCTCTCCAGTTCAAGCTTCACGTAACTTTTGACGATTTTTGTGATAACATAAATACCATCAAATTCTAAATGCATAGATGAGAAAACAGACACACTGGTAGAATTCTGTACTGCTCTTTCGTATCATTCCTTTAACTCTTGATCTATACCTTGAAACCAGAAATGTCTTAATACATTCTCAGCTAACTGTCTGAGGGGACAGGTTTCCATCTTATTTTCTTTCCATCAAGCCCCCAACATTTATCATTATGTTTTATTTTATCCCTGATTCTTGAAGGTTGAGGTCAGTAGTTTTTTCTTGGAAAGCAGGAATATGTATAATATGTTCCTAAACAGAACAAGCAAAAGAGAGTGAGAAAAATCTGTCCTTTAGGGGAATTGTCTTCCTGCAGTATTCAAGTAATCCAAAGGTCTACTTCTGCCAATGCATTTTTCTTTAAATTTGCATACTCTATAGAAAAGCAATTTTCAGTGTGACTAAAGGAAGCAGCTAGATGTCTAGGAATGTAAAGAATAACTTCTTTGATACCTGGAAAATTATTGTTGGTTAGTACAGATGCTTACTCAAACTACAGCAGGAAAATGAAGAGAAAATATTTGCGAATCAGGCACAAAATAAATTCATGCCACTCTTAGTATTTTTGCTATGCTACTCTCACATGCAATCTTTAAAACCTCACTTAAATTAAAATTAATAGTAAAGTAGTTCTGGATATTACTATTGAGTTTAAGAATTAAAATTATTACTGTGGATTATGATACTCTGAATGATAATGAAAGTAACAACAAGGAAGTTTTTGAGGGAATTTAATTTCTGATGCAGTATGAATTACACAGATACTTGTTCTTTTAACCATGGAAATTAATGACACACTAGTAACAATAAAAGTGTATAAATTTTTTAGTTCCAGTAATATTTACATAGCTCATTGTAAGAATCCATAGCAAGTTGCTCTTTTAAGACTGTTTGAACTGAAAAACTTGACAAACTAGGGGAAAAGAAGAAAAAACAAACATCAGAAAAAAAATGGCCTAGAGTTCATTTGTGATCAAGAAATGACACTTTATTTCACATATCAGCTCCCTATAAGCTTTTCACTCCTGCTAGCATAGGAAACCAGTTAAGATCTTGGGAGTATAGCAGGGAGACTACGGAAGTTCTTACACTGTCAGTATAGTCAGTAAATATTTTTTCCTGTTCAGTTCAAGATTATGGGTGATGATATGTGAGAAGAAACTACCTTGAACACAGAAGAATCTCTAACTTCCTCACTGAATTTGCGGAGGTCCTTGCTAAAAGTTGTCTCTTCTATTGAATTTAATGGAAACGACTGGGGAAATTAATTAGAGTCAGAGACAGCAAAGCTTTCTCCAGCAACAACAGTTCTAAAAACTTAATCAGGCTAACTGATGCTCCCCTACAAGGGCTCCAAACTTACATCCCTCCCCTGTTTTTCCCTATTGTGAATAGGGAGCACAGCCTCTCTAGAAATGTTGCTACTTCTACAGGCATAAGTGTGAAAATGAGAGTACTGATGTCCATTGGGTCTGATAACAAAAATAATAGAATAAGGACCCTTTTTCATCTGACTTTGCCAACCCCTGGACTGATTTCCCAAGAGCCCATAAAGCAGGGAATGCAGATCCTTGGTAACCTAATGGAAAAAATTATTATCACATCCGTTCAGGTGTGGTTGGTGTGGTTGGTTGCGTGGGATGAGAATTATGCTATTTGAAGAATCTGTATTCTGTAGCTGAAAAAACCCAAGTTCATCTGAATAGCTGACATACGCATATGAGATCAGTATTTTCTTTGTTTTATTTTGTTCTAGCATTGCCGTACCAGAAAATGGATTGAATAGTGAGGTAAAATGGAAGCCATAAAAATAACTGAATCTGGTATAGCGCTTGCCACCGTTCCAGTTCCTTAGTACTGTTTGATGGCTTGTGTGCACAAAAGGGAAATAAATGAAGAAGAGATATGCAATACCAACAAATGGTTCCTTTTGCATTAGTGCAGCTGTGCGCAATGCTGATTTTTCTGTACCTGTTATTGGAAGTTGGTGGGGGGAATCATTACGAGCATCTGTAAAGCTAGCTGTTAATTGAAATCTAAGTTTAGTTTAGGAAGAAAAAGAAAAACTCAGAATAGGCCTAGGAAAGAAAGAAAATTTCATGGGAGTTACCTAAGTAATATGCAATTCTAGGTGAATATGTGATACGTGTAAGACAATCTGAATTACAGTTAAAAGTTTGCATGAATGGCAACTACTGGGTACAGACTTGTGTCTTCTGAGTTGTGATTTCTTTGAGGTGGACTGTAATGCAGACATGATTGTTGAGGGCAGTCTGTGCCTTGGCTTCCTCAGAGTTGCTTATACAGAAGGATTCCTGTCAGACGACTTGTGCAAACTTAATTATCTAGTGTATTATAAAGTGAGAAAAAACCCAATTTTTTTAGAGCACTGGGATTCTGAAGTAATTTAAATCCTATTTTTAAATCTCAGTTAAAATCAATAATACTTAAGGATCCAGGGCATTTTAAAATGTTACTCATGATAATGAATGAGGTAGACAAAGACTGCCATTAGAAGTTTAAATGCTGAACCTTACTTTGTTCATTATCTAGGTCTGAACCTGTGTTTTCAGCTCCAAATTCATGAACCTCTAGTGCTCAAGTTAACAAAAAAGGGGGAGGGGGGGTGCGGGAAATGGTGATATCCCAATGGTGACATCCCATTTTACCCAATACCCAGTCTTTGATGCTATCACATACATATATGCATACTTTTAATCTTAAGCCTTCAGAAGAACACATAAAAGTTCATAAGTCTTGAGCTGCACCCTGTGTGATTGATTTCCAAAGAATATTTATTTTAATGATGCATTTTAATATCTTAATCCCCAGTTGTCCCGTGACTTGTACAGGTCCTAACAAAATATAGTCAGTTCATTCAAGTATGAAGACAGACCGCCAATCTCAGCAGATAGAGTAGAAAATGAGTAAAAGTACTAGGACTTTCTATTCCTTACTAACCAAAAAGACACTGTCTACAAAACTGTCAGCAAACATCAGATGCCACAACTAATACCAAATTAAAGTAAAAAGATAAAATTATCAGAGTTGTTTAAAGGATTCTGAAATAACTTGTATTTTGACTCAGTCTGAGGACCATGGGAACTCCTAGTCTGTGGTGGTAATCTATGACAGCCAGTTCCCTCCACCAGGAGGAGAGTTAAATGATGTCTACGGAGTAGTGCAGGAGAACTACTGTTTTTATTTCTAGCCTTTGATCTTATGAGTGACTCATAAATGTCTTTGATATAGGCAGGAGTGTCTGAAATAATATCTACTCTACTCTACTGCAGAATTTATCTATTGAAATAGTGCATAGACCAACACCAGTGTTGCTCCACAATAAGAAAATCAGATCTTTCAGGGCAGCACAAGCCACATTTTTTCCAGGTATAGGTCATAGGTGTCAGAAAATGCCTACGTAAACAGAGAGCCTTTTCCCAATTCTAAAACCATCCCTCACCACTTCAGATTGAGGAGTCAGTACACAGGTTGCAGAGCTCTGGTAATTTCAGTACATCGGCTCTTTGGACAGTCCACTGTGCGGGGTGAAAAGATTCCCTTCATTTGTTGTCCAGGCATTTCTTTTGCATTAAGACATCTTGCTTATTCATTGCATAGTCAAAAACACTAGGTTTGATTGCAGGGGATTTTCCCAAGCTCCTTTTCAGTATAACTTCAGTACATGGTATGCAGAAAGGAAAGAAAAAGGACTGAGCATAAGCCTCAAATGGTTGCCATGTTGTTAAGCACTGATGCATTTCTCTGCTCTTAAAAAGAGTACTGTAGAGTAACCACCATATAGAGTTTTGCAAGTACTTTGAACAATGCTTCTTTTAAAATATTTAAGTCATGGTAAATAGTCCTGTCTGTATTCTTGTTTATCGTTAGAACTCACCCAAACCTTTAAGTGTCTATCCAATTTCTCTTCAAAAAGAAATAATAGAATATTCAAGTTCATATTCCCAACTTGCAAAAATTATTTTTTCTCTATTCACCTACACAAATCATCCCTCTGAAGAAGGAAGAATTAGTCCTTTTTATGAGCTGCCCACTGTGTTTTGTGATCCAACCCATCTTCATCACTTCTCTCAACATAGACCTTAAACTTCAAAGCACTGGATATGGGGGAACTATATTTCCTTTTCAAACAAAAGAGTGAGATCTCTTTGACATGTGGATGTGAGAAATAACCATCAGACTCTGAATTCAGAAAGTAATGCTGGTAACAGAAGCTGTGCTTAAAACAGATTTCAGATATGACAAAAACAGTAAAATATAACAGAGAGCACGTGCTACTTTAACAAGTGAGTGAAAAGAATTACACTTCATTTGTTCAAGTTTTATTTATAGTTTCTGAAAAAGGAAAGTGAGTTTGTTAATGTACTCTGTGGCACAAAATTCTGTGCTCTGTGTGGCAAAGTAAGGAGTTGGGCTAAGGAGATGTCAAATAACTGTATTTATCCTATGTGGACTGAATGAGCTAAATAATTTTGAAATCCTGAGAAATCTGAAATTTTGAAATCCTGACAAGCATGAAATTTGCCCACAGTGCATGTTCACATGCTTATCAATCTATTCATTCTCAGAACAGAATCCCAGCAAAATGACTGAACATGTGAATTGACCAGCCTACACAACGGTCAATATTTTATTAACAGTGCAACAGAGAATTTAAAGCTATCTAAAATGGCATTCTTCAATTTAAAGTCTGCAATGCAAGGAGAAAAAAAACCCACACTAAACAAATCTGAAGCATGTGATTAAATCTATCTTGAGTAAAGAAAGATCTGAAATACTTATTTCAATTTAGAGATAGTATTAACCTGAAGGAAATCAATAAAACTGTTCATATGAGCAGTCTCATGACTATAAGCAGTGTATTTGTCATCTACACAGCAATCATTATTTTAGTGTGTATCTTTTAAAAATATATCATGCTTGCCTTCTAATACTAGAACAGCTGTACTATAAATCCAGCAGTTCTTAAACATATCTGTTCTCCTGAGGCAGCTGTAGGTTTGACAGATAAAATATTGAAGCTGAGATATTAAAAATAAGCTTTTTAGTAGTAGTCAAAAAAAGTCCTTTGAGATCACTTGAGCATGCTTGGGAGTGAGTGCCCTACCGAAGTGACTTCCTTAGATGTTCCTTACAAGCTCATATTTAAAAATCCTGAGTTGTTCTTAATGTACAAGTTTCTTTGGGCTTTTTGGGGGGTGTATTTAAAATCTTAGAAGAACAGGAACAATTCAGAACATAACTAACATCTCAACAACTAAACTTTATTGGTATTAGGATAATTATATGACTGTGAGAAAAGAAAAAAATAAGAACTGATGAAGCCTCTCTTCTTTAGATTACAGTTCTCAAGTGTTGTAGCATCTGAACTGTATAGCAACATCATATTGCATGAATTCACAGCACATTGTCTCAACATAGAAACTATCTCTTTGTGAGGATTATTAAGATACATATGGACCTTATGCATCTTTCCGAGTATGTTATCCTGCAAAAAGTTGCTGTTAAACCAGGAAAGTTGTAGGTGCTACTCCATTTCTTTGCTTTTCTTCTAGAATAGAATAACCGCTCAAAGTACAGTTAAGAGCAATAAAGTTAGCAACTTTTAAAGCACATTCATGTTTTCAAAGCACTTAGACAGGATAAACTTTTCATACACATACATGTGTGCAGAAGTAAATCTCCTACATAAATTCCAGTGGCTAAATGGCACGCAAATATGTGTGATCTAAATATCCTACTAGATTTCTTTCTATTGAGGGTGATGGAGTTTGAGTCTTTTCAAGAGCAGAATTTGACATTCTACATGCAGCATCTTTTCATTTGTGTGAATTCAACACAAACATATCAGGAATCCGGAAAGTTTTGGCTCTGCTTTTGTTTTATTTTCTCAGTTTAGTAATTCTAGATCCTGTCACTAAAATATTATCCTGTTGGTAGTCTTTCCATATTTTATAGAAATAATTTGTGAAAATTGTTTGTGAGCTCTTCAAAAGCATTTGAGGCTGCAAAAGAAACCTCGCCATGTTAAAAAATAAATTCTAAATTTTTGCATGATTTGAACTGAAATGTTGGCAGTATGGTCAGATTTCTAATCATTGCTTTTCTTTTTCAGGAAAGCATAGATTTGGGTGAGATCATGTTTTCCCTTTGTTATTTGCCTACTGCTGGGAGAATGACGTTAACAGTCATCAAGTGTAGGAATCTCAAAGCAATGGATATAACTGGCGCATCAGGTGAATCTACTTTTTTAAATAACAAGACAGGGTCTATCAGGGAGGGGACAAATAGCAACTCCTTGGTTTTTGTGTGTTTAACATGATTGTGAAATGGAAGTAGCAGGAGAATGGGTGTAAGCATTGTTCAGATCCACCGGCAATCTTTGGTCTGGCAGTCAGTATGTCCATTCAAAATGCCTATACCTTTCCTTTGCACTGACAGCATATTTAAAGCAGTGTTTGTCAGGGTCACTAAAATCTTTGTAATTTTTTGGCTTATCAGTATGACATTTCTACAAAAAAAATATTAGTCTTATGCTACACATTTGAATGACTTTGAGTCCAAATGCACACAACTGATTATCTGTTATTCAGATCCATATGTCAAAGTGTCACTGATGTGTGAGGGACGAAGACTGAAAAAGCGGAAAACGACCACAAAGAAGAACACACTGAATCCTGTTTATAATGAGGCCATCGTCTTTGATATCCCTCCAGAGAATGTGGACCAGGTCAGCCTCTCCATTGCAGTGATGGATTACGATCGGTAAGCACAGTTTGCTTTCTGACCATTAATCTTCAGTGAGAAGTTGCCAGATCATTGCAAGGAACTGCTTTCTACCTCCTTGAACTTTCAAGTGCGTTCAGTGTCACAAAAGATAAAACCTTGGGGTCTTTTCCTGAAGAGGTTTAAAGTTTCCAGATCTTTTAGAGCTCAGGCCATTTTATTGCATCATAAATAACTGTGATGAGGAAGAAACATGGCTCAGTCTTCTTACAGGCCACTAGGCTTGGCATACATTTCTGTCCTTATCTGGTGACTGGACTATGTAAAAGCTTTATAGATTAGGTATGTCTCCCAGTTTAAAAAAGGTTCTCAGATGTCTAATTTCTATTTAAATGGCAGGTATTTAAAACCAAAGAAGATTTGGATGACTAAGAAAGAATTAGATGCTAATTACCTCATTGAATTAAGTCATAATTAATTCTTTGGTTAACTCAATAAAGAAGCTTAGTAACCTTTGGGTTCAGCCCTCCCTGATAACACATTTGAGCCTCAATTATCTATTTTCTCACCAAGAACTGACAGGAAGAGATTCCTGCTTAGAGTGGTTCAAGGACTGCAGGTCGAACTAGGCAGTGACCATGAGAATCATACCCCAGCCAAGTCTGCTTCATTCAAGTGCTATTAGTAATGAACTCTTGAGATTGCAAGGCAAATAAACAGTGAAAGTCCAATTTAGTAACAAGAACCTTCAGATTGTTTTTCCTTGCAATCATATTTCTGATCATCCTCCAACTTCTGTCAGGAAGACTTTCTCAGTCAGGTGTGAAAGGGGCACTGTGGTGCTGTTTGGGAGAGAAGAGCACAGCAACTTGTACACTTTCAGTTCTCTTCAGCTGCTCCCTTCAAAGCATTTGCTAAGAGGAAGTAAGGAAACATTATTCTAATGTACACATAGTCAAGGCACAGAAAATTTATTTCTGGAGTCCCTCAACAAGTCTATGGCACTGCCAGGAGCATGATTAAGGTATAGCCTATTACAGCTATGCCTCTTGCCTTTCACATTTTTGACTGAAGTTCCAATGACCACAACAGTTAGATCTGGGAAATGCAGTGTGAAGTGATGTCTGAAGGTTTTGCAGTGTGAAATGTATTCCCCGTCATTTCCCTTCACCTTCCTCTCCCACAAAATTTAAGCATGCTTTCGTTCTAGATCATTCGGTGTATTCTGGTCCTTTTCTGTCCTTGTGTCTTTTGGGTTGTAACCTCTTAATGGCAAGGGTTAAGTCTTCATTGCTATTTTTATAGCTGCTAGAAGCACTATAGTAGTGGCTGGAGGTTTTTGATGCTACCATTACAGAACTTAATATTACTGGACTACCTCTAAAACTAGTATCTGTAATAAATAATGTGAAAACTTTGGGCATGTATTCTGTGCTGCACTAAACCAGTAAACAGAATTATACATCAGATGTTATTAAAACTATTTTTATTAAAAAAAAATTCTGCCTCTCTGCAATTCTCAGAGTAGGGCACAATGAGGTCATTGGGGTATGTCGGACAGGAATTGATGCTGAAGGTCTTGGAAGAGATCATTGGAATGAAATGTTGGCTTACCCACGTAAACCAATAACTCACTGGCATCCACTAGTAGAGGTAAGAAGTAGCGAAATTTTCTCCTTAGTATATTGAATGTTTTTGTCTCTTTCACACTTATGTGCTTCTGAGAATCATGAAAATCAGTGCAGCATCTATGGAGCAGCTATAAGATCCTTGGCACAACCAGAATCTAGTTGCATGGGTTTATTGATTACTTAAATGTGCCATTTTAAAAGTTTCCGTGATGTGCTGACAGCATTATAAGATTAAATTAAGACACTTAAAATGTCCAGAGATTATGATAAGAATCTTACATCCACTTAGAAGAGATAACTTGCAAATATTTCAAAAGCCATCATTTCGTATTCAAAATTCTTTAGCATGAACAGTTATATTGCTAAAACATTAATCTGAAATGGGCCTGCTAATTAGGCTAAATTGAGGCAATATACCAGCAGCTACCTCCAGAGTTACTCAAACAGACACTTATTGGAAGCTCATTCAAATGCATAGGTGATTATATCTACATGTCCCTGGGCTTGGATTCCCTCTTCAGCATGCTAAGGCCACTTTTTACTGGTTTTCTGTATGCAAAATGCTTACAGCTTTGGATTCAGACAGATTCATATTGAAGCCTCAAGAAACAGCAGGCCCTGTTTTGGAACACAGAGGACACACTGTTTAGACTTTCCTGAAAGCAGTCTCTGTAGAAAAATGAGTTGCTGTCTGAGGCATCATGAGCCATTTGGTTTCCCCACTGTGTAGCACGTGGCTGCACAGCACGTCCAGGGGCAGGTAGAAAATGCCCAACAGTAAAGCTTCAGTAAAACACCTAAGGAAGAGTTTGAGAGTGAGGAAACTGAGTCAATGCAGCAGAGAAGCCTCTTTTTAGAGGTTCGTGGCTCTCTCTGGATTGTGTGAGCTTGGAGACAGAGGTACCACTCCTGATTGGTGAAATAAACCCACTCCTGTGAAACAAGTCAGAGGCATTTTTAGGAGGACACTTGGTGAATTTTCACTCCATTATTATTTCTGCCAGAGACTTTGATCCAGAAAGGGACTAGGTATGATTTGGGTTCTTCTTTGAGGGAGTCTCTTGTCCTCTGAAATGAGTGTGATGCACAGCCAGATATGATGACATTTGTAAAACTAACACTTTTCTTGCAGTTACCTGGCCGAGCAACCAGTTTTGATAGCCAGGGATCTTGTTCGTCGCCAAAACCACCGCTTACACCCTAGGGAACAAGAGTGGATTCATCGTGTTCAATGTCCAAAGCTCCCTTGCAGCTCACATCTACATAAACAGAAGGTTCAGCTTCCACAGATGAGCTGTATCCATTTTTTTTAATTAAAATACGTTTTTCCTATTCTAAGTCTTCTATTACAGTTTATAATAATTTCTTAACATATGAATGAAGTTGGCTTGAGCCAAATATAACCCTTCCTCATAGAAATTCATTCACCTGTTTTCTTGCTGGCATATATCCAATGTCATATCCAAGCAGTGTTTTGATATGACCTGTATCTTTGCATAGACAAAGAAATCAGAAAAAAATCCCTTAAGCAATTCAAAACACTGCAGCTTGTAATGCCTAATTCTTTTGAGGGAGAGCAAATGGTCATATATAGCTCATGTAGTAAGTATCTTCTAAACCGCACTAAACCTGTATGACTTCTCAAGATAGCACTTCAAACTGAATGTTGCATGAAAAAACAACTGTTGTCATGTTTTGAGTGTTTGGAAAATCAGTTCATTTCTTGGGCAGGGAGGAAGTTCTGAACAAAAGCACACTGAAGCCGATGAGAAGGACTCTACTGGCTTCACTGGGTTTTAGTTCAGCATTTATGGAACAGGTCTTACAACTGGATCTATGCAGTTATAATCTTCAGCAATCAAGATGCCGGCTGGCCCTACAGGAACTTTTTAGCCTGTCCAGCAAAACAACCGGGCATGTGCGCCCAGGCAGGTGGCTGTACTCAGTGGCCGGTTTGCTTCAGCCACCCACCAGCTGATGAAGAGCTAGCTCGGATGTCTCTGCATGGCACTGAACAGCACATGTACGGGTATCGTTGTGGAAAGTTAATGTGTCTGCAGTGAGTTGTGTGGAAGTCGGTGCAGCTCCACAGAGAGGCAGCTGTCTCCTGATGAGGTGCATCCAGCCCCTTCGTAGCAGCTCATTTGCTGCTGGCAGCTTCAGCCACCCACCAGCTGATGAAGAGCTAGCTCGGATGTCTCTGCATGGCACTGAACAGCACATGTACGGGTATCGTTGTGGAAAGTTAATGTGTCTGCAGTGAGTTGTGTGGAAGTCGGTGCAGCTCCACAGAGAGGCAGCTGTCTCCTGATGAGGTGCATCCAGCCCCTTCGTAGCAGCTCATTTGCTGCTGGCATCATGCAGTCCTTAATTGGTCTTTACACAGGTCAAACTGTAGGTGAGACAATGCTCTGAAGTAAAGGAATTGATTTAATGTATTTTAGCTGTTCAAAAAATTGACCAAAACCCAACATTTTTCTAATTCTTGATTTAATGTGACAGTATTAGATTTCTTTGAAGTTATTTTGACTAATTGCATAGCTCACATGGAATAGTTTCTGGTCCCTGGCTGGATACCTCTAGAATTATATGTTAAATATGAATTTGAGATATGTTTTCTGTCAATATATGGAGAAAGAAATTGAAATATAACAATTTTTTAAACTAGTAAACTCATTTATTAGAATACACAGTGACAGCAATTGCAAAAATGTATTGGCTGAAGTGAGCTGTTTTAAAAACTGGAAGAGAACTACACATTATTTTGTGGATTTAGCTCTTCTTAATACTGCAGTTTACCTCAATTGGACAGTTATTTTCTTTTTTTCTTTTTTCTGTTCTTTTTTTTCTTTCTACAAAGAGCATGGAAAAGATTGCATGATTGGAACCGAGATTTTGAAATCTAAACTGCAACTAGAAAAAAGTGGGGGTGATGGCTCTTTTTGTATCTTTGTAATGTATAAAGAAACTGGGAATACAGTATTTTCCAAAACAGCATTTTTACAGAAGAAAGTGTCATACATGAGAAAAATGTCAGTGGAAGGCTGGTTTACACTAACAGAAGAATTTGTGAGAATTAATCTAGTTATGAAGGGAAAAGGCAGTTTACACAGATTTCTGAAGACCTGTTTTGGCTTGGTTAGTTTGGCCCGGTAGATAGAGAATAAGTGTATGAAGATCTAGTCCCTCCATTCCACCAACCAATCTCTAAGACGGTCAAATATGCCTTGAAGTGTCTTAACTGCTCCAGGAAATTTGGGAAGGCTGGTCTTAACATTACAGGTGTTTCTAAGGCAAAAAAGGAGGCAGGTTTTATACCTTGCCTTCTATGCTTACAAACACAGCAAGAAAGCCAACAAATAAATAAATCTTTCACATTCTTTACAAATTAAAAAAAAAAAAAAAGGCTCCAGCCCAAGTTTTTTAATGTCTGCTCCAGGTTGCTATTCATGGGGTCTAGACAGAAATATTTTTTTCCCAGAGAGGGTTGGTAATGCTGAACACTGATCCTCCCTGCTCCAGATTGTATTTTCATCACCATAAATACAGAGCAGCATTGCAGAATTTCATTCCTCTGTTTGCTCTGGGTAAGTAACTTTTTAAATAGGAGAACAAGCTCTCCTTGGGTTTTTTTCCTCCCATCATTGTTATCATCATGAGATGCTGTGGCCTAGATAATTTTCATCATGATTTTGCAAGGTTGATATAGAAACAGATAGATATATATATATATGTGGAGACTGAAAAACTATTTTGTGTATTCATTTATCTTAACATAAATTATATCAGCAGTGGCCTTTGTGCCCTAGAAAATACTTTTTGTAATGTGGTACTGTAACAGTTAACTAAATATTCTTTGCACTTTTTTGCACCTAATATCCAAAAAGCTAACAATTTCACAATCAAATGTAGCATAAGTGTTCAGCAATGAGCAACATCTTTTTAACTATTTCATTGTTCTCTCTGAGTATCCTGTATGTTTCATTATAAGTAGTAAGGTATTTAAAGATTTGTTTTCTTAAATTTAAATTGTTGTCAAACACCAAAGGAATAATAGCTCAGTCTGTGCCCTCCTGTTGTGTTATTTTTGGTATTGTTAATAACAATAGTGAATGACTTCTGTGTCTGAACTTGATTTAAGGGTGCTCTGCATCTAGGAAAAATCGGACTGCAAAATTAACAGGACATCTAACTTCAGAAATGATCCCCTAATTAATTGTTTTTAGTCCCTTATCAGTGATTAATAGAATTAATGCAAAAGATTTTTGTTTTTCTTTCCTCCCACTGCTGTCTTAGCTATCTCACAAGACAGGGTATATATTTAGTATAACCAACCCATTGGCTTTAGAGCCCAGTTCACAAGTTACTCTCTGAGCATGCTCACAGAAGCACCGAGTAAAAGCTTAGCACAGTTTTAGTCAATGAGTATGCTGCTTTATGTATCTCTTTATTAAGAAATTTAGAATAATTTAATTTGGATAATTTGTAAACTCCCTGCTCCCATCCTGAATATTTTTTTGTTTCTTACCCACATTCCTGCCGTATCACAAACATTAGCCTAATTTGAGCAAAATCAAACCAGGCAAATGGTTGGTGTAAAATATATTGTAGCAATTTTACAACAGTTTGAAAAACTCAAGTCTGAGTTGTTTTTATTGAAATGATGTACTGGAAACAGTAACCGTACTTAATAAGAATTGTATTTTGCACTGCAGAGCTTTTTTATACTCTCACAACAGTAAACCATAGAACTGTACAGAGAAAGGACGTGATTGATTAAGTTGTTCCAAGGGAGCTGTTAAATTTTTGTATTTATTTTCAATAATGCACTGCAAAGTGAAAAAGCCCACATACAAATATATCTAATGAGCCATTCTAGTCTTTTGGGTAAATACTGTTTTCAAGCAATTGCTTCCCTCCCCCACATTAAGTAAGTTTTCAGGGACCATTAGATTTACTCAAAGCAACCATAAAATTGTTATTAGGTCTATGCAAAACATTAAGTAGGACCCTAAACCACAGGTAGATTTAGGATTCTAGTGGCACTGCAGACAGTAGCACAGGTAAGCATATGCTCAATAAGATGTAAGTCACTTATGTTACTCCATGATCTCAGCTTTAGACCACTGTATTGTATACCTCTGTCGATATGACCCTTCCCCTCACTCCCCCAGCAAATAACCATCTCTTTCCCCACTGTCTTTTGTCTATATTTGGCTTCTGTTCAAGCAGTAGAGACCTGACCCTTACTTTTGTCTGCAGTGCTGAAAGCTGACTCCTGGCCTTAAAAAAGTAGTAACATGAAACCTGTGGGTTCTTGATGAAAAGGTGTAGGATAGCTACATCACTTACTTTCATGCTACAAAGAGCTGAACTTCCCTTCTCCACAGTCCCTTGTGATCGTCAGGCATTCAGAAATCAGTAATCCTGTCTGGTTTTTTGCTTCTAGAAAGCACTAAAAGAGCAATATACATATGTATATTGGTCAGGGACAGAGAAAGTTGCCAGAACCAGTAAGATAAAACAAAACTTGGTACACCAGGAAAAAGGTTCCCCTGCAAATTTTCTTCTTCAATATATGGAACTGTTTTGACCTCTGATGTTTAAGTGACAAAACTACGTTTTTCTTAAAGAATCACAACCACATTCAATATTTTTGAAGAAAATTTTGAGCAAACATGAAATGTTTTCACTGGGTTGATTTTTTTCAAGGGAAAAAGCAATTACTTCCTCATTTCTTTCTATGGATGCATTTTTGGAGCCATATTAAGAAAACTTCAAGTTTCAAAAAAGGACTTATTTGATCCATCCATTTTTCCTATTTCTCAGATTTTAATTGGCTTCACTGTAATCCTTTTGAAAGTTTTTAACATGATGATGCGTAACAAATACATGATAGTCTAGTTCCAAGACTATTTTGCTATATCTTTTTAATCAATTAATTGCTTGTATCTTATAAACTTTTATATGTACTAACTTTTTATTACACTTCATTAATTTAACAAGCTTTATACATCTGAAATCATTTGACTATATTTTTTAAGTGTGTAAACATTTAAAAGAAGGGAGAGTAACTATTTTAGAACTCAGTAATAGAGTTGTTCTCCTGCTAAAAAAAATGTCAATTTTTTCAGAGATCCATAGATGTGCCTGCAAAATTTGAAAACCACCTTATTAGAGCATGCAAAAACCTAGATTTGCACATACAAGTATTTGCACTTGCAAAATGTATAATCATTATAATTTAGCACTTCTTTTACAACAGAATACCCACGCCTAATCAAAAACATGTTTGTTTGTGGTGAATACTGGAGAAATCTGTACTAAGTGACAGTTCCTTGACCTGAAAAGTTCATATGACTTTATTTCTACAAATGACTATGCTTAAAAATTCTGTAGGTATTAAAACATTACTCATATGTTACTTAGATAGTCAGGTGACTTTTGGACAAAGCTCATATAATATCTGTTAGACCATCCAAAATACAGATAAACTACAGTATATATGACAGGAATATTAATGCATGTTTCGATAGAAAGTTTTCTCTCTCATTCACACCACAGCTGAGACTCAGTTTAACCCTTTGCTCAAGATTCACTTTCACTTCGCTTCTGGGGCTTACCAGCCTAAACTGAGCTCTCTAGTGTCAGAAAACAGCTAAATCATGGCACAGAGCAGACCGCAGAGCTAAGACAAAGGAAAATGTGGCAGTAGACACAAAGATATTCAATGCAACTGCAAACACTCTGAAATGAAAACTCTCCTTTCAAAACTGGTAATCATTACAATATTCATATCACTTGTCCTTTCTGTACTGTAGAGCAGGAAGAAAGAGAGGCATTC
>NW_009630541.1:30768-58373 GCF_000690535.1 Cariama cristata
TGAAGAAGAGTCAGTATTTAGGCATAGGAATTAATTGAGGTGCTGATCACAGCCATTTGCCGTTTCCAAGGCAAATAATACCTTAACTTCAAAACCTGTCTTTTGTTTACTCATCCAAATGAATAAATATCACCTGCAGAATTCCTCTTCTCCTTAGTCCCAGCTGGAAACTAGCAGTTTTTTAACAGCGCACAGGAAATCAAGAGCTGGAACTCTAAGAGAAAGTGAAGCTGCAGGTGGGATTTAAATATTACAGGGGACTCTAGCCAGGAAAATGGAACTAACACCTTCAATCTTGTGCTGAGTGCTAGGAATGCTTGAAGATAGCAAGGCTCAGGACTGTGATTTTATGTTTTATCTGATAGTACCTCTACAATGTTGCTGTTCCTGGGAAACCTCTTCTTTACTGGCTCAGAGAGGAGAATGCCTCTGGTATTGTAATGTAAATTTTTTCCACCAAAGTATAGACTGTGACTCTCATGTTACATGGTACTCAGTCCTCTGGAAGGGCACAAAGCATGTTAAACTTTCAGCACAGGAAAAATTAATTAAAGCTTTGCACTGTACCATCATGAGGACTGTTCACTTTGTTGATACTAAGGGCAAGCATTGGTGCATTACTGATCCAAGGGAGGTCATTTTGTACAGTAATATGTATTGCTAAGCTGATGTTGGTGAACCATATTAGTACTCTTGAAGACCCTGAGTATCAACATTGTCAAAATATAACTAATAAATATGAATACAAGTTATATAGGTTATCAGGGTACCAAAGCTTGCTCTCGCCAGTGGGAAAGACATACTGACTCCCTGAAACATAAGTCAAGATAGTGTGCTCTGAAAGTTGGATCTGCAGGAAGTCACATAGCTGCTGTGATGAAAGTGGAGCTGCTCTGTAGTAATTTATGAATACAGTATGTTGACTTGGTATTGGTCTCAAATTAGGTGAGTTCAATAATTAGGCTTTAGGGAAAAAAACAATAGGCAGAAAATGTTTGACAAGGGAGTGCCTCTTAGAAGAAAGTGAGATTTACAAAATGTTAATATCCATCTTGGTGGCCTGGGAGATTCTACTGATGCTACAGCTGGTCTGAAAAAATGCATCTCATCTAAAATGGTGAAAACCCAAGCAGGCATAGGAAAAAAGCATAGGAAAGATCAGGAGATCTGTTTCAGAACAGACAAGACTTGTGTCTGAGCAGGCTGGGATGCAAGCTGTTGCTATAGTTTACACAGAAATTAGGCTGGGCTACTCTCCCATTAACGGATGGGAAAGCTTGAGGCAGGACAGATATGCACATAGACTGTTCTTTTCAAATCCATTTATTTGAAATATATAAGTTTACATATTTAAACTTAAATATCTAAATAGCATTCTGTTTTTAATGAAGTGGAGTATTAACAGACTCTCTGAAAGAAAAGATGCAAATCTATTCATACTGTCTGGTTTAGCACAGTTACTACAGACACAGTATCCTGGAGCCCAGGATAATTATAGGAGAATTGTGAAATCCTGCCTCTTCCCTGGATAGGTGAAGTCAGGAAGCCTGACATGAAAAGAGAACTGAACACAGATCAAGGAAAGGATGAGGGTACAGCTATTTCATGGTAGCTTCAAGGCTCACAGGGAGCTTTGCCATTAATTTATTATGCAAGGCATAGCAAGAATGCCAGCAACGTGTTTTCATGACAGCAACCTATCCTGTACACAGTTTTCTTCTCCCTCAAAATAAAAGCATAAAAATGTTTTGGACAGATTGCTTTTTTAAATAGCCTGGGATCTTTTCATATCTTAGAAATTCAAACCCCCGAATTAAAGCAAATCTATTCATGCATCTACCTGTGAGGAAAAAAAAAAAAAAAGGGGGGGGGGGGGGAAAAAAGCCCCACATCCAAACCAAAAAGACCCTCAAGTAAAAATCAACAAAGCTCTAGAACATGCCTAAAGTTTCTTTCCTGTGTAGAATAATGGTATAGATTTAAAACTAATATCTTGAGACCTCTTAGGGTTAAAAGGAAAGGCTGTATTTCCTATTATAAAACAATATTTTTCTGCAGGTACAGAATTCCTACTTGCCTAGTCCCTGTGTGATTCCTAATATCAGAGATGTTCTAACAAATGCTTGTCAACATAACAGACAGGCATTTGGGGCATTTAAGATTAACCTTACCAGAAAAGAATCTGATTTTTGAGATGGTTTCTAGGCTAATTTCAAGGGAGGAGAGGTTATGGGCTATTAGCTTTTTTTGTGAAGCAGGTACATTTCTGTAAATGCAGTCTGCAAGAGGAAAGAGATAAAGGGTGGAGTTGTTTTCTTCAGTATACTATGAGTGGATACTGATAATAGCATCAGAAGTGGACTGAACAACAAGATGTTTAAAATCTTCTGTGGCATCTGAGCCATGAATATGACAGAGGAGCGTAAAAGCCTATTGAGCATGTAAAGAGCTCTCTAGAAAAAAACTGTTAAAAAGAAAAGTGGAAAATGTAAAAAGGAGGTGATTGAGAGTATTTTCAATAGTCAAAAATGAATCTGTAGCAAACACTTCCAAAAAAAAGAGATATTTTTGATGTAATTCCCCTACCTCATATCTTGTACAGCCATTTGCAAGCTCACAGGGGTAGTGGGAGCCCCGTTGCATAACTTGGGTCTGTTCTTAAAATAAAAAGAGCCCTCTACCCCACATATCCTGATCTCAGAGGATTCACAGTGCAAAGAGCACTGGTAGTTGCTCATGGCACATCCTCCTCCTCTGGTCTTTCTTTCACAGCATAGTTGAGGCAAAAAAGGCACATTGCTAGCATGTGGTCAGACACATTCCTCTCTAGATGCTGTGATGGCCTCCTATTTATTCACACCTGGCATAGGTTGGGAAATCTCCAATGGGTGAAAAATCATTTTTATATAATGTCACTTCTTCACATTTTCAAAGCTTCTGACAATCAGTACTTGAATTACCAATAGGAAACTCCCCTGAAAATACTGCTGCGATACACAAGGTACTGGTTTTGTTTTCAAGTCAAGCCTGAACTCATGTCAAACAATGGTGGACGAGTCATTGGGCTGTTGCAGGTGCTAATTCTCTGATGACTCACAAAACTGAAGTAATAATTATGGTGTATTTCTTTCTTAATATCCCATGGTTCTTTGTGTATGAATAGGGTCCTGGAACTGATGTTCCAGACAAATCTCATCTCCTCCTGTTCTTCCTATTCATGGAGGTTCAGCTGAATAATGAATTCTTATTCCTTTGTCCTAAATTGCCACATAGTACGGGGTGATTGTTTCACCCTGGGAGTGGCTGCCTCTTACTGAAAATCAGAGTGATCAGTAGAGGATCGTTACTTCCCTCATCACAGTTTTCTGAGGCTTAATTGCATAATAATAGTTATGAGGGAAATGACTGCGTAGCTGAACAAGACATAGAATTGCCAGCTGTAATTAATTTTGGCTATGTGTGGATAGGTGTGTCTTTCTTCTTTATGTAAATGGAGATTTGGTTACCATAGAAAATGAAAAAGGAGCTTTCATAGAGTCTCCAAAGAGCACTTTACTCTCTTAGATTTGTTCCTTTCAAGCTTTACGTAGTATAAGTGTTTAATGATCTTAATTATCCTTATCACACAAGAACTTGATTCGTTTATTTGAACCTACAACCTTTTCAGTTCTTAGTCCACCAAGGTAACTTTGGGCCAGAGAATCAAAATCAGTAACGAAAAGGTATGGCTTTATCTTTGCCAGCAACTCAATCTGCACAGCTAGACCTTTTCTGTATTACTCTGAAAGGAAGCCTGGCACTATTGCACTTTAGCTACTTGCCAGTGGCAGACAGACAATTGTAGGTCATAGCCAGATTTCAGAGAAGCTCTGAGGACTAACCTCTAAAATCTTGGGTCTGATTCTGCATGCCCTCCAGAAACAGGGCAGCCTGTGAACTCAAAGAGCAGCCCTACTTAAAGAGGGCTTGATAATGGGCAATCTGTGCTGAGAAAAGAGATATAATTCAAATTATTCCAAGGCATCTTTTAGAATTTTTTGCCTTGTTTTCTGTACTGTTGTTAAAAATGAACTTTTTCTCAAAACGAAACTTTATAATTTAATCTCTAGCAGGGCAAAAACTGGTAGTGAAGTACCAATTTACTCATGCACTGAAAATAATATTGACGCAAAAAAAAAATTTAAACAGCCTTTTAGCAAAAATATCTGTGGCAGCAAAATATAAAGATGCTAATGAAAAGATATTTTGCTTTTTCTGTTTTTTTTTTTTTAAAAATAGAATAATTCATCTCCCTTTTTTGAGCTATCTCAAGAAAAACACAAAACGGTAAATGTATCTAATGTAGCTTTAATATTTATTGAAATAATATAGCACAAAAAAGTGATTCAATTCAGCCTTTTAGGTGTAGTTTTAACAATACACATTTATATATTTTACATTACTACAAAAGCTTACTGAAATATATTCATTACCTTATTTCCAATATACAAGAATTATAATATGCTTTCGAAAGGAGCTTTCTTTTAGGTCTATCACTTGCTACTTTATATGGCAATTGTTCTTATGTTAATTAAGATTAAAATATTTTTTTAATATCATGGCAATAGACCATTAAATTTATCCAGCAAAATTACTCTGTAGGTGTTTTTAATATGTCATTTCATTTCAAAGCACAGCATTACGTACTTGACCAGCCCACCACTGAAATCGAGGAGGAGCTCTGCTACTGATTTCAGTTGGCTTTGCATTGGCTTGCATGTGATGATGTATTGTAGCATCTTATGAAATGAACCCAATAAGGAGTCTAAAGGCAAGCAGAATGATTTCTCTTATATCCACCATGGATGTTTGTGGCTTGCTGACAATTCGGACTATATTAAGTCTTCAGTGCATCTCTAGGATATGAACAATTATTTTAAATGCTGATTTTATAACACCAGTAAGAAATACGATCCTCAGCTGCCTGATTTGGTAAGTAAAAATGTCTGGTCTCTGTAGTTAGGCATTTTTCCTTTTGAATAGTGGCCTACAGTTTTCCACATGATGCCACCTTGCTATTGAAGCTCAGAGGGTGTCTGTATAGACTAAACCTTTAATATGTAACATTTAGATAGTCCTGTTGCACATTAGATATAAAGAACTTCTTTTCACTCTATATTTCTATGGAAAAATATTGAATAAATTTTACTTTTGTTACATAAATGCAAAACTATTTCTCAAGAAAAGGAAAAAGTATAGATATATATTTCATATTGTTTCTTGTTTCTTTTTCTTCCAAGTGTGGGTCTAAATTCTTTCTATTCTCTATTTATGTGAGTAGTCTCAGTAGGATACATTGGACTTAAATGCACATGTCTAAGGACAGGATATGGCTAGTTATCTACCCTACAAGTAGGCACTGCTGGCGTCCTGATTTGGAGACGCACTTCTGATTTGTGCTTTCTCCCCTTTCTGGTGGAGATATGAGGGCCTTTGTTCAGCTCATCATGTGAAATATTTTTTAAATATGACCTGCTAATCGGGTCCCTGTGAAGTCACGATGGCTTAGGCATGCACTCCGACCACAGCAGCCACTCAGGTGTTTTGCTGACTAGGATGGAGTGATGTGGGGAGTCTCACGGCTAGTCTATGTTAAAAGTAATTCTCAGCACCCTCCACGCTAGCGTAGCCATGCTAGCTGGGATGAGAGCGGGCAAAGCCAAATTGTATTTCTTCATTGTCCTGCTCTGCTCAGTCCTCACCACCTTAGGCAGCAGGACTGCAGCACTGGCTCCTCTGTGTGCCAGCCAGACACTCCTCTAGCCACTGCAAGGGGAGTTCCAAAAAGCTTCTCCTTTCTTCTCATCAGCTTGTAGTCCACACTGTGTTCAAGCCAACTGGCTTCAGTGCTCTCCTCACAAGAACTGAAGCAGGGGGAGTAGAATACAGAAATTAGCCACATCTTTTCTTCAGCACAGAACACTACGTTTTTCTAGTATATGCTTGTTTGTGGGGAAGGCATTCTCCAGAGTGTATGCTTCAAAAGGTAGGAAGTTAAATTGGAGTTCCTGGCCATAAGAAACATTGACAGCTAAAAAAAAAAAAAAAAAAAAAAACAAAAAACCAAAAAAACCCCACACACAAAAATCCAAAACCCCACTCAATATTAAACACTTAATATTTTGAAATATTAAAAGAAAGCACGCAATGCAATACCTGTCAGAATAAGCATCTTTGCTGTGACAATGTGGGGTTCTATATTAGGCCCAAACTGGCCCAAACTCTATCAGAACTCCCTGCCTTTAAAATAATCTCCATGATTAGATCAGAAATGTTGCCAAGTCTATGTAGCTTACAAAGAACTGCAGAGTTCTTCTAAGATTTTGTCTCTTCTTGCTATGTGGTGTTGGCTGACCAAGATCTAATATTAAATACCTGACTGTTTTAGTACCCTTTATTCGGTGTTCATGATGTGACTTTTTAAATGAAGTCTGTGATTTGATACCTAGCCATTGTTCAAGTCAATATCCTTGGCTTCTGCGTTATAGAGACAAGAAAACAGAATTTTTTGAACTTGTGTTACTGGCTTTTTGTATGCGCTAAATGGCCATTTGTGAAACTTGACAGCATAAAATTGTACTACTGATAGTAAATGGGTTTTTTTGCACTAGCCTTTGAGAGTTGTAACACATTTCAGTATTTTTACAATGTATTCTCTAGAAAGTGTGAATCTATTTGTCAGTTCTGAAAAAAATATGTAACAATGAAACCTCAAAAGATGTTATGAAGTGTACAGTTTGTGATAATTTTATATTAAAAAGGACAAGAAAAAGAACTCATTTGAAATAATTTTATTCTAATTGTTTCATATGTATTTTGAACAAGAAATAAAGTGATTAAAATTATTCAGTCTTTTTTTTCTTTCTTACAAAAGCAAATTGTTCAAAAGTAAATAAAGATCACTGGGTTATAATTGCAGAGATCACCTTTTTGTATTTATTCTCTCCCTTTTCCATACTGGAATTCCTTGTTCATCTACAACGTATTCCAATTGACTTGATGCCTTAAGATCAGCTCTAAAACAAAAAAATCAGTTCATTTTCATTTCCGTGGGTGGGAGGAGCAGCCTTCTTAACCCTTTGGACTCAGGTTGAGCACCCCTGCCTATATTCGAGTGTCATTATAAAATGTTTTCTTCTCATGAACCTGTTACTTTAAAATTCTACACCATGAAGAGGTGTAGGACAATTTTGCCACCAGCTTTGCAGTGTTGAAGATAGAATATCTTTGAATGAAAACAATTAAATCAAGCAGGTCCATTATTAACTAATACTTTGTGTAATGCTTTTCACATTATCTTCCATTTCCTGCTATGATATTGCTTACTGTAATCTTTAAAGTCATTAGACCATAATTTAAATAATAGGTTATTTATTCAATTTAAGATTATTAAAGTATGTAAGATTACTGAAGTATTTCACTTAAGAGACATAAACCTAATTTCCAGCTTCCGTGTTCCTATCTGCCTAGTCATTTAGATCAAACACACAAGAACTTCACCACCATGACAAGGAAAAAAAGCCGGATTTTGACAGGGCTTAAGTTTAAGTTGAATTGCTGCTAATGATAACACGTTAAGAAGAAATGATGATCCAGAGTAGACAGGCTCAAGTATGCCACATACTTTGTTGGCACTTAGCAGGATGGTACTGTTTAAAGAGGAAACCTAAGCTTCAAGTGTTCAGTTTCTGCTGGATGGGATCTTTTTTCATTCTACCAGCTGTTTAATTTCATCTGATAAAAAATGGGAAAAAACGCAACTGTAGAATATCTGCAGCACTGGAGAATATTGTCTGGAGAAAAATAGTATCCAAGTTCAATATACAAGCAATTGCCCCTTGGAAGGCTTTTGTAATTCTCCTGAAGTGAAACTAGATATATAGTACTGAGGTTCCAATCCTGTTTCTGATCTCTGATGGCTGAACATTAATCTATCCTAAGTCAAACTTCTGCTAATATATTAAATGCATTTCTGTTCTCCAATTCAGGGACTTGGTTTACATCTGTGATTGAAAGATTCAATTTTCTTTGAAAAACTGCTTATCTTTATCTAGCAAGGGTAATGTAATTCCAGTTTGCCGTTACCTTTAATCTTAATATTTCCTCTTTAATATATAAAATACTAATTTTCATTAGAGGGGTTCTGATGGCTATGAGTAGTATAGTTTATTTTGGAAAATTAGTAGTAATTCACTTAGAAGCAATACCACCTTCTCTAAGATTTCATTGCAGTCTGTGCAATATCATTTCCTCTTAAAGTCCTAATTCTTCTGCTTCAATCATTCCTGAATGTTTCTGCATTCCTTACGATAACTATATTTACTAGCCTACAGACGAGCTGGAGAACATACAGCTTAAAATGGTGCAAGAACCAGAGAGGAAACCAGGAGCAGATTTGTCTGGAAGAACAGAGAAGAAAGGAGGGCAGACAAAGCCCTGAGAGATTTAGCCTTTCTATTAGTTCTGCTCCAATGAAGAAGCAAGAAATGGGCGTTCTCCAGGGGAGTGTGGCGGCTTTTCCTCAGCTCCACAGCACAGGCTGCATGGGGAGGGGTGGCGGGATGGGGGTACAGGTGTCTCCCCCTTCTGCAGTGCCACTTCCCCAGCCTGGCCCCAGTGCAGGGCTCAGGTTGTGATACAGCGGGAGGCTTTGCTCCTACCTGTCTCCTGCACCTGCTCCTGCAAGTGAAAGGTCTCAGGATGCACCATGATATGTTGTTTCCAGATTTCCGTGTGTTTTCAGACAACCTTATGGTTTGGGGAAAATTTTGGTGGCTGTCACCTCCCTTTCCAGCTTGCCTCAGAAATACACTAAAACACTTACACCCTATTGACTTCAGGAGAGGAGAATGGTTCCTGTAAAAAGCCACACTGTTCTACCCTTTAGCCCAGTGAAAAATAAACATGATATAATTTCATAGATTATTAAATATTCCTACACACAGAGAAGAGCACTCTGTTTCAGGCAATGTACACTATTCCCACAACATTAAAAGTGATGCAGAGAAATCTGGAATCAGAACGGAATCCAGATCTATTATCCTCTAGGCCAGAAAACTACCATTCCTTTAGATGGATTTGAACTTTGCATGGAATATATGAAAGTCTTACAAAGGATAAGTTATTATGCATTAGGAGGCAAAAAATGAATTAAAAAAAAAATATGTAGTGCCCCCTTATCCTGCTAAACCACATTGGTTCAGATAACCAAACAGAAATATTATTTTCTCACAATATTACCTACTATGTCATTCTGAAAGTTGAGTAAAAGCCCTCCTACTGGTACTGTAGTAGATAACAGAATCTGGTTTTTAACTCAAATGATAGACGCATGTATTTTTAGAACAAAAGGTCCTGCATGAACTCCGTTCTCTGTGCTGCTTGTATGCAGCTCAGTTGATTACAATGCTGGTTATAGTCATACAAACCAGATTATTTTAAAAGCTTTAAGTCTATGGCAATATAAAGACAAAAATCTTTATCACTTGTCAGATTCTGAAGGTGGTATTTTGGGAGCAGTGCAAGTGCTCTGACTTGCACATTCACGGATTTTGCTTAACATGCCCACCATGCTTAAATTGCTCAATTACTCTCCCCTTTGGAACTCTAAAGTGCAGCAATCAGTCACAGCCCAAACTCCTCTGCTGAAGTGGCGAGCATGCTCACTCCCACTCAGGTGCTTTTTTGCCTTCTCCAGCATATGTCTTTTATGTCCTCAGACTTCACGCCATATCTCTTCAAAAAAAACAGGAGTTCTCTTTGTGTCAGTGTCACACATCCCATGAAGTAGTGCATTTCCAGTTAAGGTGACCAGTGACAATTTCCCATTTTAATTTCTTTCATAGCTTTTCAAAATAGTCTCTTTGCTCCAATGCTGCTTCTCAAGGAAAATAGTGAAGAAAATTGCTTTGCTCCAAAGAGTAAGTGGGATTAACAAGAGTTTGTTCCCTGTCCCAACTCTAACAGAATTTCAAACATAAAGCCTTTGAGGATCAAAATTTTCTTTGCAGTGACCAAAGAACATTTTCTGTAAGGTTGGTTGTATTTCAAGAAGCAAGTCAAGATCTAAGACTTCACATATTAAATACCATATGTGACGTTATTTACAAGCAAATTATTTTTAAAGTCTTTGCAATAGTATGATTGGATAGACATGTTTTATGCAAAACTGGTTGTGTTTTATTTATTGAATATTAATTTTTTCAATAGAATAAAAAAAAAATCCTAAAAATACTGAAATGCGATAATGATTTTGTACCTAAGTATAGATAAAACTAAAAAACCAGAAGTATGGCTCACCTATACTCAGATTTTATTTAACTTGGAATTTACACTTGGGAATTCTTGACATTTGAGCTCTTCATTTCTGAGTTCTGTGTTCATTAAGTCCACAAAGAAACCTACCTAATAAGCTTCTCTGCCCTTTTGCCTTGTTCTTTAGGTTATGTTTGTTAAAGTCAGCTTGTTAAAACCAAGTCATAACTCTCAGTTTTGGACATCCCTGAATTAAAGATCATTAAATAGTTTTTGCTAAGGAAACATACTGCTAAGATCCCTCTGATACTAATTCAGTCTGAAAAGAGCTTTAGATAGTCATCCACCACCTTCCGCATCATTAACAAATTAAAGCCGTGTCCAGGTCCTTACGGCCAGAGCCTTGACCAGCACAGCAGCCAACCTCTCAAACTGGGAAAGTACCCAGAGAGACAGCATAAAGCAATTCCTTGCTGATTTTCATTTGCGGATTGTGCTTCTGACTTAAATGTGCTGAGATTTAGACAAATAATATCAGGTCTTCTAACTGGTGAGGTGGGCATGGGAAACACCTGGCTGGAGAGCATCACCTCCACGCAGCTCACTAGCACAGGCAGCTTAGTTTTTTCTTTGTGTTTAATCAGAAGAAAAAGTGTTTTACAGGAAGTAATTGTAACAAAACTTTGGTTTGGAGTTGTGGCTGCTGGCTAAAAAGTGAATGTAGGTGTTCTAGGAAATGTGTGTCTGCTCTTTATTCCTAAAACTTTATTTCTAATGTGTTGATCACTTCTTTATTCCTAAAACTTGATAAAATCAATCTACTAAGGTTAAATGTTGGGAATTTAACCCGTCACACAACCATATAACGGTAGCAAGCATCAGAAAAAATATTCCCTCCTCTTCTTCCCAAGCTCCATGAAATTGCTTATGTATTCAAAATGACCCTCCACTGCAATAACACAGGGAATCATTCTCTTTGTCTCACAGACATTTTCGTTGGAAGTAGAAACTGGCTCACATGCTCTAGCTGTGACACAAATGCTCTTTAATGAGATCAGCATAGCCATAAATTCAACCACCATTCAGGATGTTTCAGAGAAGCAGCCTTTGGGGTGAGACAGAAGGAAGAAATCCAGGATAGATAAGAAAAAGAAAACAAAATACATTGTCAGACTACACAATGTTTGATTGCTCTCAGCTGACCCTGTTAGTTCCCTTGGCCTGATTTTAAAGTGTCTACATAAATATCTCTAGCAGAAAAACAAATGTCAGTCAGGCAAATAGAATCATTTATCTGAATAGCAGTAGAGCCTTGGTTTCTAATTCTTTCAAATTAGAGAAGGAAAGCTGTCTGACACTACCCATCCATGGTGCCACACGGGGTCTTAGCTAGCTGATTGTGATAACCTGCCTACTGTGTGGTAATACAAGCTAATTTTGATATCCATTTTATTGCATAAAGAACTCACAAGCTCATATAAACTCTGCTTGTCTTCCAAGTGCAGTGAATTATGTGTAATTTTGACTGACATTGTTGTCTGGTGATATTTATCTGTGTGCTTGCCTGCTAGTAATAATTGGATTTAAATATTTACATTGAGTTCTAATTGAATTTGGATATTTGAGTTGTATTATGCAGACAAATACGGGCTGCATACTCAAGTAAAATGATAACAAGCATAACTTTCAGAAATCTAATTAAAAATGTGTAAGTAGTATTTTAAAAGTGCATGCTGTATGAATGACTATGTAAGCATATTATGAAATTAAATTCTTTTAAAGTGTTGATTTTTCCTCCTACCTCAGGAATAGTACGTGTGGCTAGGAAGCTCACATCTAGAATCTTTCCTGTTTACCAATGATTATAAACTTCTATTTACTTTTCAGCTAGAGACCCTACCACTGCAAGCTGTGGGATTGTACTGGAAGGAACTATTGTACTGTTCCCTTTCAGGCATGTCACTCAAAAGCCTTCTACATCGTTCAATCAGTTCCTTTCCTTCACCCTTCATGGCTGAAATTTAGGCGATTGGACTGAGCCTCACTTCTCTCCCCGGGGGCAGAACTTACAATATCCAGGATCAGCCTGGGGAAGTAAGTGTAATACGTGACATTTCACTGTCTTCATGTCTTCTCTTTTTGCTTCAGGAAGGAAAGCACATGTGACGCTCCTCATAACAAGTTAGTCTCTCCTCAGTCCAGGTCATTTGCATTTGAAATGATACTTTGAAAAAAGGCAAAGCTTAGCCTTTTTCCTATGTTCTCTACCTCCCTACTTGTAAGAAGAGGTAGAATATGACATGAAATCCCCACTTTCCTCTGAATGACTGCATCCCTGACATACAGCAGTTCTAGAAGATAGTGTGGGATGCTGGTCTATCTTCCTCCACTGTGTAAGAAAGACCACATCCTGTCCTCAGAGCAACTGGCTACATCCAACTCCTCTATTCCACACAAAAGCAGAGTCCTACCAGCGCAGACCAGAAACTTGTTTCCCACCAACACCATGTTCAGTTGTAAGGGTGACGATCTGCCCTGCCCATCAATATCTGCTCTCGTTAAACAACACTTCCAACCTAACTTGAATGACAAGGGGTCAGCAAAAAGGTGAAGGGGAAGGGAAAGGGAACGAAATGGAACATACTACGTTCTAGTGAAAGTCATGCAGTTTTGATTCTGTAAGTGTACCACAGCTAGTGTTGCTTGGTTTTGTTCATACAACTTCGTGTGCTCAAACTGCAGACTGACAGATATTTGTAACTAATTGATTTGTCCAAAGAAGTTGAATTAAAACATGGAGCTATCTTTAAAACTGATTGTGCAAGGTGAGATACTAAAGAGTAAGAATATATTGTTTCATATCTTCAAAAGCTTCCACAGTTACAGCTGATTGGTGAGTGATGACTCTTGCCAAGTGCTGGCTTTGGTCTTAGACTTAGGAAAAATCCACTAAAAATATTTTTCTATGTTGAATTTAGGCTGCCTGCTGCTGTCAGTATTGGATTAGTCACCAGAATATGTTATTCTTCTTTTGATCCAGTAGCACAGGACTTGATGATGCCAATATTAATCAAAATGCCGAAGGGCAAGAATAGAGGAACACAGACACATTTCCTTCAACTGTTTACCTAGGAAACAGAAAAACTCAATGAGCTTTATCATCCATCTTCAGTAGCAATGCCTGGTGACAGCAGTCAGACAAATTACTTTGAATATTTAGTGTCACTTTGTATTATTTAGATTTAATAAATCACTGAGGCTTCTTATTCTGGAACATACATTCAAATTGCAAGCATTTTGATTCAAATATAACATGCCTTCCAGAGAAACAAATGAGATATACAAAAAGATATAGCATCTCTCTACATACAAAGGTGTATTTTTCCCTGGAAGAGGAGTGTTCTTGTTCCCTGCATCCAAAAGAGGGTTTCTGAGTGTGCAGCTGGATTCATTACAGTTCACAGTCCTGACTGTTTCCAAAACAATCCCATTGCCCTCTGTGATGAGTAAGGCCAAGATAACATTGTTCAGTTCTTGTTTCTAAGGAGCACTGGTGCACTGGTATACAGCACTGGCTGCTGTATACAATCTGTAAAGGTTTTCAAATGGATAATTTTAATTATTGTCTATTACTACAGCCTTTTTTTTAACCTTGGTAGAGGACTCTTGTCAGTACAATGTACAAATGAAAACACAGACCTGGTCCTTTTGAACTAGAGGTTACCAGATATCCCAGGTTTCTTAGGAATCCTACAGAATTTGTTCTGAGGGTTTTTTTGTCTGTTTGTTTCCCAAAACTTCAGGCTTTGGGCCCACAGAAGGTGCTAGGTTTTAAGCTTTTATTACAGTAAATGTTTTCATTATTATTCTGCTGTAAATTTGGAAGTGAAA
The DNA here is from genome assembly GCF_000690535.1 of Cariama cristata. NCBI lineage: Eukaryota > Metazoa > Chordata > Aves > Cariamiformes > Cariamidae > Cariama > Cariama cristata. The sequence continues at coordinate 44,953 of NW_009630541.1, forward strand.
CTGAAGCATACCTTAAAGACTATAAAGTCAGATACATGTAAATGTTTACATTCACCACCCACAAGTGCATACCACATACGTTTTTAAATAGCCCTGTGGATTATTGACTATTTGAACTGGGAGCATTGCATTTGCACTCCTGAAAAGTCTGTAGTTTCCTTCACTTTTGAAGTAATATGGCAACTAAAGCTAAGGATTTCTTGGGTGGATTACTAGAGAGATCATGTGCAAGAGTTTGCAAGATAGCTCCTTCTTTATGAAAGGCAGAATTAAACTTCCTGAGCTGTAGAGCGTGTGAGCAGGGCCAAGTTTATCTTGTTCGTTCACTGTCCTACCTATCTGTATGGACAAATAGTTCCTGTTCTGCTCATCCCCAAGAGTCTGAAACTACTTCTTACAGTGGTAGCTTCTGAAGCCCCTCAGTCCCCCTCTGCCTCCCCCAGCTACATCAACTTTGTATTCTTCAACCTGCTGAGCACTTATTTAACAAATATAAAAGTAGCATCTTCCCCTTTTGTCACAAAAAAAGGAAAAATTTCCCTTTTCCTTTGCTCCATCTTCCCTTGTATCCAAACCTCAGAACACTACAAGGACAAGGCTGACTGTCTGTACATTTCCTCATGTACTAGTCACCTGAACAGGCATATGTAGATGAAGGTAATTTGTGTCATGCTGTAACTAGGATGAAGAAATCATTCCTTCATTTTCTGAGAATATTTGTGTAAACTCAAACCATCAGCGTAACTAGTGACTGGGTTTTCCTCTATTTGTCCCCACACTCTGATAACACGTTGATTTATAAATGTGTGATGCTTATGTCCCATGTTCTTTGTGACCTCTTGCTATTTAAAAGATTGTTTACTTTGTCAAATCTGAACAACTACCACAGTTGAACAAACTCTTTCAAACTCCTTTTTTCTGTCTCATTTAACATAATGACAAACTGCTTCTTACTAATAAATAACTGCATTTTCTTCATTTTGCACATACATGCTTAGAACAATCTGGTTTTCTCCAGTAAAATGGTTCTGAAGCTTCCTATACAGTAAATGTCAGAAGATTGGACATGAAAACTGTAGACCTGACTATGACAGACATGGCCTTTCTTGTGCCTTTCTACTAGTCTCTTCCACAGTGACTCCAGGCATTGAGTGTTACAGGACAGGGTAGGGGATACCTCATTCTTAGTTGACTCATTCTTACACTTGGCACCCCACAACTGGCTGCCACCACCAATGATGCTCATGATCTGCTTGTCTCAAAGAGTCTCAACACCTTTGCAGCATTCACAGTGAATAACAGATTGTTTATGCCTAAATTACTCCTCTATTCTTATGACTAATCTACTGCCTGGTTCTAGGGGGCTAACTGGACCTTGTCTACTTATGCTGACACTGTTGACAACTAGGCTTAACTTATTCTAACTCCAGTACTTATGTGCATACTTTGGTCATTCAACACATTTTGAATACTTTTTCTTATTGCTTTTCTTCTTACAGTTTTTTGCTTTTCAGTAAATTTTTCACTGTAAAAGTGTCCTGCAAAAAGATTGCATTCAGTGTAGCTTAAAAATAAGCTCCTGTGGACAACACATAGTTCGGAACTAGTTGCCAGCTAATATAGCTGGTGATGCCTCCACCAACTCAAACAGCAGTGACCAATTTCATCTGCTAAATTGCACCAAAACATCTATATGTGGAAGTAGTGTAGATTACAAATTATAAGATGGTAATTTTAGGCAGCTCAACTAGAAAAAAAACAAACCTAACCTCCCAAAAACCCCAAACAAACCCAAAAACCTTAAACCAGCACAATTTAATACTAGCCATGGATAACATATAATTTGGTAATGTGGCACCGTAACCACAAATAATTATTTGAGATTTACCCATGTATTACTCGCAAAAGTTCAAAAGTAATTCTCAAAAAAGATAGAGAAAGCAAAAAACTCCTTCAGCCTGCCTCTCTCTTGTATTGCAGTTTGTACAGATAGTTATATATGTACAAAATGCCACTCATCTCTGACTATAGTAGAATGGATTTTGTGTCATCCCAGAGAGAATGTCCCAAAGAGGGCCTGGGACAAAGCAGTGGGGCAATGAGCTTGAATATGCAGACCCAGTGGCAGCACCCAAATCAATTCTTTCAGGAGAGCACCCCTCATCTTTCAGTCTTGTCATGCTCTTCCAGAAGAGACCTCGGACACAAGGACTGTGTGTAGTTGAACATGTCCTAATATTCAGAGCAAGTCATAATCTTAGTTTTGCACATGTCAATAGTAAACAGCTGAATAGTTCAGTTCACAGTGGCTACCTGGGCTGGGAAACGGAGTATAACTGTATCCCAGATGCAGGATCACTCCTTGAATGAACAATGAGAATATTTTCAGTAGTGAGAATTTGGAAGCATGCAGTACTCCCACTGCCAATTTATAAAGCATAAACTGTAGCAGAAAGCCAGAAAAAAAAATCAAAATAAAAACAGCAGGAAGAGAGAAGCTCTTGATAAATAAAAAAGAATACAATGCTTTCTGAACAGAATTTTTCCCCTGAAGAGGATTAAACTTCCCCTGTGGTTCCTTCTTACATATAAACTGTAATTCCACCTGCAAGTCTTCAGTTCTATGTCTGTGTTTCTCCACAAAAGATACTACCATTTGTACCAGCAAGTACTAGTTAATGATATAGAGAGATTCCCAACAGATGATTAATCCAAGAACACTATACCTAAGACTACTGAAGTTTAATTTGATCTTGTCTGATTTGGTCAATAATATGAAAACGAGCCCTCTGACAAACAGTTAAATTGATTTGATACCTTTTTAGAGGCTGAGGAAAAGTAAACATATTCCCTTGGATGTCTTCTTCAGACCCCTATATTTACCCAGAGTTTCTTCATGTAATCAATAACAGATGCAGATAATATGCGGCTTTAGCCATTTTCTTCAATTAGCCTTTGGATACCTGCCTACAGTAGTAATCTTGATAATCACAGCTGACATTTCACTGGGTGCCTAAATTCAGATGGGGTTTTTTCCTAGCTGAAAAAAATAATCTCTGCATTCCTGAATGTTGCAGAGTTTCATAGGTCTTTTCTATTACTTAGGCTAGGACAAGTGTTATCTAAGATTAGCATCTTCTAAAAGGTGATATGCGTGTTTTACAGCCATGGACCAACATAAGGCCTCTATATCAACACTGCTGTTTTATCAATGAGCTTTTATTAGTATCCCCAACTCACAACTGCTATCCAGTTGTGACCTTACTTTTACAGACTCATCTAGTAAGTGTTGATGGATAATTTGATTTTGAACTTGCTGTCACATCTGAGCTGACATCCACTTAGTGCTATGTATCAGATCTGCCATTCGTATTGTGTTAGCTGAGTATGTGCTATACTTCAGTACACAGGGATACACAGACTTTTTGAAGACTCGGAAAATTGCCCTCTGTGGCAATTTTATGGAAGGCAATACTTGCAAAGAAGACTGGACCCCAGGCAAGAACTTCCTTTTGACAGTTTGACTTTTGTTGTGTTTCGTTTTGTTTTTTTTTTTTTTTTCATTTCAACCAGACAAAAATAATGTGTTTGTCCTTGATCTCAGGCTGCTCAGTGTGAGTACAGAGGCTGACTTGCCTCCTGGCTGCCACTGAGATTTGGGACCTAAGTGTTGTTCCTTGCAACAATTTCCTTACCTTGGCATTACTCTGCACTGAGTCTTGAATTACACCTGTATTTTCATGATCAACTGATTCAGATGAATTTTTTTCTTAAGTCATCTGAGGAACATGGGGTCCTACCCAAACAAAATGATATATTATTGGATTTGTCTGTACCATTACTGCAAAGCACGAACTCAGATACAGTAATCCCCATCTCTGCTGCTCCTAGGCAGGATGGGCTAATGCACAGGCTAGGAGATCTGTGATTACCAACTGTCCTCAGCCCATTTATTCTAAAAAAAAAGACACAAGACAATGTAAGACAAGCATGTAAAAATTATTTCAATAAATTTAATCCTGTTTTCAAAAGGAAGAGAGAAACATAATTTTGCATTTAGATGCATTTATATGTTCTTTCTCCTCAGATAAATAGTGTCAAACACCCATCCGTGTAATGTACTTTAGTCCTATACTGCAGCTATTTGCAGTGACTAATATCTTCTTGCCCATCACCTAAGCTATTACAATGTCAGATATGCTAATTACTTCCCTGAATGTGCAGTACAAAATGTGCTTGGCTTGAAACCATTCTTTAGACTAGTAAAGAATGTATTTTTTTGCCTGGCAGTTTAATTGCACGACTGTCAGCTGGATCACAGCAAACATCTTTTCCTTCCTCATCTTTCATGCCCTAGTCTGTCTTCTTGCAGTGTGCTTGCAATTGCTAAGTAAGAAAAAAAAAAAAGAAAGAAGAAAAGAAAGAACATTTACAGCTTACAAAGCTACATATGTGGTCTTCTAAATACATGTATCAATGTAGATGAGTAACAGTCTTCAGGAAAAGGGAAGAAAGGAGAAGCCATTGAAAATGAACCCAACTTCCATAAGCATTGTTGGTGTGCCCATCCTGTGGAGTTGTACAAAGGCCACTGACAAAAAAGAGAATATTTATGCTGACAGAGGTAGTGTTTGATCTGCCTACATAAAGATGAGATATGTTGCATCCACCTGTGTGAAGGCCTTCCACAGCATTTAAGAACTATTTTGCAAGTGGGTAGGGATGGAGGGCAACTGAATGGCTGGCTGTTCAAGTGTTGTCAAGAAACATCACAGAGGATGTGGAAGGTGGATCATGGAAGGGTAAGGGCAAATGTCAAATAGTGGCAGGGTGGAGTCATCCAAAAATGTCCTATTTTTTATAAATATTATAAAATATAGACTCACTAGTTAGAAATATCTAGCTTTTGTAATTTTAGATGCTCAGGGTAATAGGTTTAACTCCAAGCAATGCATTTGTGCTATTTTAAAATTAGTTTTGCTTTAAAAGAAATCCTACTTTACCCTTGAAAACCAGCCTTTCCTCTCTTCCCTACCTCCCTTACTCCTCCAGATTAAAATAGGATGTCCTCAGAGTTCAACCTCAGCTTAAAGTGAGAATCACTGCCTACTTCTACAACTCTGTGTTAGAAAACTACCAAGATCAAGGCCAAGTTCTTCATCCACTTTATCTACCTTCAGGAACACACTGGGTCCACATGAAAACACTCTCCACGTGCAAAATACCCAAACTGTTTTTCACTCTATGTCTGTCCCAACAGCCTCTGTATAAACTCTCTGTCTGTGTGCTGCTGCCCTGTGACCAGCTCCAGGTAGACAAGACAGTCTGACATGCCTTTCTGCTAGAAAAGACCAACGGCAAGGGCTGAAAAGATAGCTGAGATCTGTAATCTTCAGAAATTCAAACTAACCATCAGTTACCAATAAAGTCAATATGGACATGACATGCCAACTATCCAGAGTGTGTTAGGTGTTCAGATTGCTTTGGAGACCAGCTATCTCAGATTTAGTGTGACATGGACTTGACACCTTCTCTGTCTTGTTCATGCATGCTGAGGTCATGTAAGCCCTTAATATTTATCCATAAGAAAAGTATTATTTTAAATTACATCATTTTCTTCATTTCACTCTGCTTCTATGTTGAGATAGGAAGGATTTTTGGACCTTGTTTCTTAAGAGTATTAGCATCTCTGCAGCCAGACTGAATCCTCTCAGTTGTTGCTCATATCCTCTGTAAGGTACAATGTGGCTATGTGTAGAATATAAATATTCAATGTAAAACTCAAAGTAAGTTTTGATTGAATCAGAGAATCATAGAATAGCCCAGGTTGGAAGGGACCTCAAAAGATCATCTGGTCCAGCCTTTCATAGCAAAGGGAGCATAGATGAGATTATCCAGGATCCTGTCCAATTGCATGTAGAATACCTCCAGCAATGGGGATTCTACCACATCCCTGAGGAGGTTGTTCCAGTGAATGATTGTTCTTAATGTAAAAAAATTTCTTTCCTACGCCTAGATGAAACCTCTCCCAGTACAACTTGTACCCATTGCCTCTTGTCTTCTTCTTGTGGTTCCTTGTGAAGAGACAGTCTCTGTCCTCTTTGTAGACACCCTTTAAGTATTGGAATACTGTGATTGGTGTTTAGTTGTTATTAACACTGTTCTTTTTGAGAATTTGTTATATGTACTATATCTTTATGACATTTCAAAAAGTATCAGCCTATCAATCTTGCCAAAGATTTCCTGAGCATCCAGACAAAATCTAAGAAACATTGCAAAATAGTTTATTACAACTCAATAGCAAGAAAAAAGTCACTTGAACCTTGGAACTGTGTATTGTGAGTATTACTATTTTGTGTGCACGGAAAACTTAAAAAACATTGTGTAATGCTTCACCCCCTGGTACAACTGATACCTGCAATTCCTTAAACTTTCTTCTCAAAACAGCTCAATATAATTTTGTAGCTTTTATTTAGTCATGTTGCTATAATGATAAAATTCTGATCTGCTCATAATACCAAAGTAATGACCTCAGCCTTGGATATTTAACATGGAAAAACACAGACTGAAGTGAGATACCTGGTCTTAATTGTAACTAAATGAAAGGTCTTGGGAAAAGACTATAAAAATCATATACCATTATAGGCACAGCCCCTTCATGCCTCCAAAAGCATCTTGGAAAAACAGTAATGTAGAAGTGGAGAGGAGAAAAGACTATGACTTGCCACTGAGCCTGTAAACTCATCAGTTGGCAGACATAACTGTAAGGAGTGCACGGAGTTGTATTTCAGCTGACTACAGATAAGCAACACTGCAATATTTCTGCAACAACTTCTGAAGAACAATCCTTTCCCTTCAATCAGACCCACTGTAATCAAACCAGCTATTTAAAAATTGTGATAGCAACTTAAATATCTTGTTGTTTTTTAAAGGAGATGGAGGAATTGCTAGAAAAGATAATATATTTTATTAGGCCAACACATGTACCTGAGGTTGTTGTCAACTGTGTTTGTGACTTTCTTGTTTGTCTATGATTTTGAGCCTCATAGGCTTATATTATATATTTTTTCTGCATTCAGAAATGTTTGGTTTTTTTTAATGAAACAGAGATTCTTATGTATTTTTCTTATGTATTTTACAGAACATTAGAATAACAGTACCCTTCATGTATTTTACTGAAAAAGAAAATAGCAAGACAAGTAGCATGACTGAAAGCACACACAAAATGGAAACCCTAGTGTTTCCTATTAAAATGCACCTGTACCTATAAACTGGTGTGCAGTGTGCAAGGACCTAAACAGATTTTGCACAGCAGTCTGAAATAAAATATGATAATCTTAAGGTTTCTTTTTTTTTTTTTTTAAATGTAATTCCAATGGTATTCTACAGTTCAAGGGTTACCTTTCAGTGCACATTTTCACATATGGTGTCTAGTGTTGATTACACTGAAATACAAAAGCAGTCGTTTTGAATCCAAGATTGTTCATCTGAGCTCTGCCTCAGCAGTCCAAGGATGTCTATGTCCTTTTTTTGTCTGTATCAAAAGTACAAAGTAACTGCAGTCTTGCTGTACAAAAGCCTATCCTTCCCCAGCTCATATGCAACCTCCACCACACACACACACACATAAGATCATCAACATCTGACAGCCCCTGTACCCTGGATCATTGCAAATTCCATCTATAATTTTACTGAAGGGCTCGTGAATATCTCCTAAACTGTTCCTTTCTTTGAACTTTGTGCGTCTTTCTCACACGCTCCATGCTGGTAGATTGATAGTATGCATCTGGCCTCAGGCATTTCTTGCCTTGTCTTCAGCTAGCCAACCACTTAACGCTAGCAGTTCTCTCATCCTGACAAAATCCACAAAAGCAAAGGAACAACCTAATGCTATGTAGCGGAAGGAGGAGAAGCACAGTGGGAAATGGCTCTTGTCACAGCTTACCCTTTCAGTAGCCATCCACTGCAAACAACATGAGCAGTGGCCAGTGAGGCTGGCACATTCATGTTGTTCAAAATAGCTATGACCATACAGCTGCACAGCAAAGCTAGTAGATGAAGCCTGCACCCAGCCCAGAAGCCCAACATTTTAAACACTTCCAGTTTCACCCAGAATCTTTCTTTTAATGCAAAATGGCAACAGATCTAAAAATTTTAAGAAGTCTCAAAAAGGAGGTTATAGGATATGTTTCTTATTCACTTGTAATCAAGCAGACTTTGGATTTCTGTTGAGTTTCTCTTGTGCTCCTGAATTCCAAAGATAAAATTCTGAGTTAATATGGACCAAAAATATGCCAAATGTTAAAATCAAGGAATAAAGAAGAAAAGGTATCACAGTGTGGTTGCCCTGATGCATTTTGTGTTGTAAATTAACATGTGTCAATCAGAAGAAGAGAAGATTGTTATTTCTGCTTCTGCCATTGTTAAGTTGCGCTAAGAAAATGCAAAGTGTGAGCCCCATGCGTTCAACATTGGAGGTGTGACTCATTAGAGGAACTTCACATTTGGCACTTTTGTTTGTTAAAGTGTCATCCTGGGAGGTTTCCCATTGTGTACTTTCAAAAAGGTGATTGTCAGAGGTAGAAGAACAAAGAATAAGCTTCAGTTAATGACTGTTCACACAGCCAAACAATAAGCTTGACTGTAATCCAAGGGAAGAGGTAAGAAGAGGTGAGCTTGCATTAATGTAATTTGTATTAAGGTTCTGGAAAAGGCTGATCTATGTAAAATTGAAGTTTTCTGTTTACATGAAGACACATATCTCAGAAAAAGCCAACGTTGTGTAGATTTTGGAGCACTGCATTACCAGATGTGTCAAAGAAAATCCTTCATTGCATGCAGGTGTTGGTCAAGCATAAAGTTTCGGGAGTAATTTATCTTCATCTTTCTTTGCTCTGCAGTGATGTTAAAGCAGTCATAAGCATGGGAACAGATGAGGCATGTTTTTTTCACAAACTTTGGCCACTTCTTGAGCACCTTCATCCCTGAAAAGTAGTCTATGTGGAAGATGGAGAGTCACTGGCAAGCAGCTAAAATGTTTTATCTAAGATAAGCTCCTCTCTTATTAAGGCAGTTCTCTGTCTGCAAAGATTGGCATTTTGCTATATCTGAATAGTACAAAGGGCATGTGTTATTAATAAGATCCTGTCTATCTTCCCCATCTCCACTGTAAGCACTTATCGTAGCATGCAGAAACTGTGCTAGATGTTGTCTGACCCTTCTTCATGTGGAAGAGGTGTTTGATTTTTGCCTAGGTTTGGTTCTGTCTTTATAAATAAAAAGTCTACCTATACCTGAATCTCTTTTGTGTGCCATGAAAACACGGTATAGACTCGACTGAGTGAGAGGAAAAATTATAATAAATGAGGAACAAAGAGATCAAGAAAACAGCAAGGAAAAATTCTATGAATCAACACTGGGAGTAGGTGGAAAATAAAGAGTCTAGAAGAATGGACAGGCAAAATGCAACTACATTGTATAGGAAGGCTTTCATCATATGAAAGAAGCACTTGATTCAGATTAACCTAATTCTCTCATCAAAAGAGGTCCTTTGTGCCTCTCCTCAGCAGCTGTCTACCTGCAGGACCTCAGGGAGCCCTGACACAGGAGAGTCCTCTCCACTCATAGGACTTTATGACACAGGCCAAAGTTCACCAGTAATATCTGAGCCATTTAACAAAGAAAATGGATAACTTTCCAAAATAAATTGTTAACAGAGATGAAGAGGGGTACTTATGAACAACACACGCTTATCATTGATAAGGTGATCAAGTGGATCACCTTCAAGATGAACCTTCCTAAAATTATGATTTGATGTCAGTGTTGTTCTACATGTAGCATGTGTAAGTTATTTCTATTTATCCTCTTCTCTACAGAAAAATTCCAGCAATAAATTTTTCAGTAAAATTTTGAGTTGTAACAGTTCCGGTCCAGTCTTGCCCCTCTGGCAGATTGATGAGGAATATTTTAATGTCCTTCACTACTGGTTTGCTATAGATTCTTCTGTGGTGTTTATTACCATTTTGCTTTAAAATCAAATGGTAATGGTAATGCAAAAATAAAAACTCAACACCAGTTTTATGATGTCAGTTTCTACTGGTTCCTGTGTTGTCAGTTTTACTGTTTGATTGTTGTGAGCCTAAAAATAATCCTTGGCTTTGGGGTTGGGCTTTTTGTTTTCATTTTCTTTTATAAATAGTATTATGAAGCCAAGCTGTATTCCATAGCCTACTCAAATTCACTGGCTAGAGTGAACAATTGGCCACCAGTCATGGCAGAATTTAACCTGCAAAGATGAAGACTGTATACTATGCATTTTAGCTAAAATATTTTTATTTGACAATTCCTGCAGAAACTTTCTTTGCTAGAGGTCAAACAATACAGTTAGTAAACAACCGGTCTGAAAATTAACTGCATAATTAGCTGTTTGGGTGCATTATAAATAATGGTTAATTTCCAACAAAAATAGCTTTAATTGGCATGAATTTCCATAATCCTCTGTAAGAAAACATAGAATTGACAGGACTAGAAACTGACAAATGACTGAGAAGGATGGGTAGAAAAGTCTAAGGAAAAGCTACTTACCCATCAACAGCTTGGGAATGCTAATCATTACAATCACACAAACGTTCACTTTGCCAGTCTGGAAACTACCAGACATGGACTTCATTAACTTTTTTTCTTTTTACAGTTAGTCACCTTTAACTAAATGTCCTCTCAGTTACTAGTTCCAGGATGCAGACCCTAAAAGTCTTCTGTTGGAGGTGCACATCTTTACGTGGTAAGTTTAAGCCAGCAGGCATGTCTTTCTTACCTGCTTTTTACACACCAGGTGCCCTCGAGAATCACCTGCCTTAGCAACTTAAAACCACAGCTCTAACCATACTGGGGAATTCTAGAATAATTAGTCCAGAAGGAAATCCTGGAGACCTTCTTGTCCAAAATCCCTCACACAGGAGGGCCAACTTTGAAGTCAGATCCAACTTTGAAGTTAGATCCTGGTGCTCAGGGTCATATCCAGCAGGAGCTCCTTCTCCCTGTTGACTTAAGGACATGAGAATGAGATTTAGGGTCATGTACATCACTTAAGAAAGTGGCTGCTCAAGGCAAAGTCACAGCCTTTCTTCTGCAGACCGTCAGAAGCACTGTGTTTTGCATTGCTGTAGCAAGTCAGATCCAGCAGAAACATGTGAAACAGAATACTCCAGATCAAGTGTGCAACTTTCTGTGCATTTGAAATTCAAAGTTATAGTAATTATAATTATAGGGAAAAAAAAGATTGGAAGGGACCTTTGGATGTGATGTAGACCAACACTTGCTCAAAACATGATTTGCTGGCTTCAGCTCTCTCAGTAGCTGGGGCAAGGGGAAGAGAGATGGGGCAGAGCTCAGACATCACCCACGCCTTCCCTCCTGGGCACTTCATTCCCTTATTTATGTCTTTAAAGTCAATTTCTGGACTCACTTTAGTGGAGAAAATAAAAATTTATCCAATCTTTATGTGAAGACAAATGAAGGCCCCAGCTTCATCCTAGAATACCTGCTGCTTTCTCTGCAAAGCCTAAGGAGAACTGAACCTTAAAGGAATATATGTAAAAATTATAAGTGCACAATGTTTTACAGTATTTTACTAGGACGTTGTAATAGTATACGAGAAATTTATGGTCCATAACGAAACACTGAAGGACAGGATGCACCCGGTGGGGTGCGAGTGGGGAAGCGCGTGACTACAATGCTGGAACATCTTACACAGTGTGGAAGAAAAACTAACAAGGACTGTTCATGAAACAATGTGACTGATTATGCTAAGACAAGGATGACCGGTTAACCACAGCCCACAGTCACATACACACCACCTCCCATACACCCCCTGTACACCATGGCGAATGCCCCCGTACACCCCCTGTACAACAGTGCGGTATGTGGTGGATAGATGGCTCTAGGGGCGGGGCGTAGCGATCCTTGCGGCACATACTGGCCACACGTGCCACAATGATTATGTGTCCCAGCATGGATAAATACCAAGCAGGGCCTCGGGGGACAGCGGATACTACAGCGAGGACCACGTTGCCTCCACAGGGACGCTCGTTATGCCTTGTGCCTGTCGATCCTCCAGCACCCGGGAATGGCACCATCAGGGAACTGTACGCTGAGCCTAGCCTTGATATCCATCGTGAGGTTGGTATGTATGTCATCTGCTGGCAATAAACGCTGTAACGCTTTGCTTTTTAACAAACCCTACGTGTGTGAGATTTTACTCCAGAATCCAACAAATACAGATGTCAATCACTAAACTAAAAAGCTTACCTAGAGACTAGACACTGAGAAACATAGTGATATACGCTGGAGTTTATCCCAAGACAACCAGAAGTTGCAACTTTCAAAACATGAAAACATGGGTGTTAAAATTTAAATTACCAGATATGAACTTTCTTCCACTGCTTTGATTTCAATTCTACTTTCTTTTCAAATTCTGATTTGAATGTGACAGAAATTTAATGAAAAACAGCCATTTTCTTAAAATGTTGGATATAGTTTATAACAAACACATTCTGAATTGCTCTTGTACTTTCCTAGCATTAGGGATAGAAATTTTGAAAAACAGTGACCTTAACACCAAAGTCCAAATTTCATTATATGGAGATTTTAGATCTGGATTGTTATTTTAGCTCTAATGCAATTGTGGATTCTAATATTGCTTTCTTGGCTCAGCATTTGGGAACTATTTGACCAGATTCCCTGGCAGAACAAATAGGCAAACTTAGCTGAAGTCAGTAATACTATGCGGGCTGACACCAAGGAAAAGTTGCTTGCGGCAGTGAAGCTGTTCTTGATTGCTTATGTCTTTCAAAGAACTGAAAATCAAGGGAAAGTGGATATCTGATGTTACAAGGCATCTGTATTTTCCCTTGGACAAATCAGGAGCTTTTGAAAGACAGAAACAAAGAATGATGAAATATAAAAATGAAATAACACAAGCAAACAAAATATAAAATAAGTAATCTATGTGTGCAGGTGTTTAGAGGTATACAAAGCATTTCCTTAAAAATAATATATATAAAAATGTGTGTATATAAATTTTTTATACATTTGTTTGTTTATTTATTACATATGGGGTTTTGATGTTCCTTCAAGACTGTTTTCTGTTGTTTTCCATTTAAAGTTGCAGACTTTCCCCAAGAGAACCATGACCTTTTTTTTTTTTTAATAAAGTCAGGCAGCAATATTACAGCAGGTTCTTTGGCTATTTGTATAATAAATCAAATACATATTATATACATCTTAAATAAAACAAAATAAACCTTTAAAACACAAGACCCAGAGGTATACGCATAATAGCAAGTCAGCTTTTAAAACAAAGAACTCTCTCCTCGAGTCAACCACTTTCAAGTACAGTGGTTTAATTTACACACAGAAGGACA